>NC_043003.1:102691549-102759049 GCF_006345805.1 Octopus sinensis | reverse complement strand
ATGTAGTTAGTAAGCAAGCTACTTACCACACAGCCACTCCTGCACCTATATATATATATATTTTACCTTTTATCTTCTATGAGTTTTAGCAATTAAACAACACCATACTGGTGTACAAGCACAAACACAAAGACACACACATATAGAGGTGTACCTCTCTCTCTCTCTCTCTCTCTCTCTCTCTCTCTCTCTATATATATATATATAATATATATATATATATATATATATATATATATATATAATATATATATATGTATTTGTATATGTATATGTATGTATGTGTGCGTTATATATATATATCTTTGACATTATCTTTATAAATATATATTTATTACAGACTTCCGATAGCGCATACTCAAAGATTACCAGAAACCCCTAATACTGTTCCCGGTTATGATATTCTGAGATGTTCCTGTAAAAAGACTGCATTCGAAATGTACGCCTGTGTGTCTGTGTTGTATTTTGGGGGGACAAGGACAAGATTTGGCTGATATTTCTTGTAACTGTAGTTACCCTGTACAAGTCACTCTACATTGGCTTTTGCATCGATATGTACGTACATACATAAAAAAGCCTAGTGTAATTTGAGGGAGATGTGGCTACTATTACTCTCAGCTCTTGCATATATTAAGAGTTCATACATTAAAAATTTAAATGTTTGTTTTAATAATACTTTCACTGGCATTTAATCATTTTAATGGAATACATGTCTGAATGAAGGACAGAAAGGCATATATAGCATACGCTAGAAATAACAGTTAAATTACACCTATCAAACTCTTGAACGAAGTGCTCCGGCACTGCCCCCACTCTAACGACTGAAACAAGTATAAATAAGATAAAGACTATGTATATATATAAGGTCCTGGTAGGGTGTAAAGATAGGGTATTTTCAGAGAAGCAGCCAACTCAAATATTGGGCTATCAACGCTGTCGGGTTCCAGGCCAAAGCCAGAATTCCTCAGGTATAGAATATCCGTTTCACGACGATCACACCGTAGTGTGGGTTTGGCAAAGGGTAAATTATCCAGATGATAAGAAGAATGTATGTTACACACACCACACACACTCTCACACACTCTCACGCACACACATACGCACGCACACACACACACACACACACACACACACACACACACACACACATGTATGTATGTACTCTTATTTATGTCATTCGTTCAAGTGAGGACATGCTGTGAGATCGCTCGAATTTTAGTCGAATGAATCGTCCCAAGTAATTTATTTTCGTTTTTCTTTTTCTTTTAAGCTTGGTATTTATTGTATCCGTTCCTTTTGCCGAACCGCTACGTCACGGAGACGTAACTACACCCACACCAATTGACATCCCCCCTACACACAAAGACATCCCCCCTACATATATATATATATGTATAAATAATATATCTATATATGCATATATATATACACACACACACTAACACACATATTAACACACATATATATTTACATATATACGCATGCATATATGTGTACAGGACGTCACCAACAGTAAACAACATGAAATACGAAAACAAATGAGTTCAATATGCAAACGACGAGAGAAACAAATGAAAAACAGGACAAGAAATAACACAAATAAGAAGATGGAGGAACAAATTCATTTCGATCATCAGCTTACGGATATTACAATTTCATATTATTTATTAATTATACAAATAGGAACATGAAACCGAACAAAACAATATACATCAATATGCAAATTAATAATACAATAAAATAATGCAAATAAACTGCCCCTTACAGCTGTTTCAGCCTATGGTCAAGAGACAATCCAACTTAAATTGCTCATATATGACATTGTAGTATAGTCTTAGGCATTAAAGATTATATTTGTCTGTTTAAATAACCAAAGGCCTCGTCAGAGGATATACATAATTATAAAGTTATAATAATATAATAATAATAATATTGATATATAAAAAAAGACATGCTTCCCATACTATCCTATAAGAATAAGAAGATAAATGGTAAAACAGATACTCAAAATACCTATATATATATATATACATATATTATATATATATATATATATATATATATATATATATATATTATATATACATAACACATATATACATATAAAATATACAAATATACATACATATACACACACATGCAAATCGTACATATTAATCACATGTGCAAAAACCATGAAGAACAGCATTGAACAGTATATCACATTACTTTGGATTGTCATGCTTCTTATCGATCAGTAAGTGCATCCTAACGTACTATATTACCATTTTAAACGAGACTAACAGTAGTGTTATTTTAACGGTAACACTAAACAATGTAACAAAATTCATGAAGCAAGGTACTAAGTATAAAAGTTCACACTTGCACATATATATATATATATATATATATATATATATATATATATATATATATATATATATATATATATACATATGCACAAACAAGATATTTGCGTATGAATATATTATACAAACAAAATCTAAATAGTACTTAGCGCATCCGCCAACACACAAAGGCTAAATCCAAGTATCCAGAACATTCAGTCCGAATTACAAATCCGGGTAAGGTCCTGGCTGCTATTTTTCACAGCTATACTACAATGTACAAGTTTCCCTGCATTGGTACATGCATAAATATTTACTTACTGACAGAAGACGCCATGGTGTAATTTAGTGGATATTTGGCTGCTGTTTCTGCCACTTCTAGCATCCCTTTTAGACATCATGAATTAACTGTTGTTTCTTTTTGTAGGGAATGGTCTGAGGGAGTTTTACCTGTTACTCCTAACAGGTGCATGTAGAAATGTTCCATTATTGCCAACATATACAACAGTAGGCGGTACTTTGAGGAAGATTTGGCGTACACCATAAATATAAATGTTAGTTTTAATAAAACCTTAATTGATATTTAATTGCCGTAATGAAATATATGCATGAAATAGATTCAGTAAAACACACATTGACATGCATACACACACACATTCACGCACACATATATATAAGCTAGAAATAGCAGTCGAATTATACATAGATTAATTATTTATATAGTGCCTGTAAAAAGGCTTCATTCAGAATAGATGTCTGCGCGTTTGTGTTGTGTTCGATCAGACCGCAGGACAGGTTTGACTGTTGTTTTTAGCAACTGTAGCTTGCATGTACATTTCAGCCTATATTGCTTCATATTGTATGTGTACATATATAAGTATGATGTAACTTGAGGGAAATTTGGTTACAATTTCTGTCAGCAGAAGCGTACACTAAGCTTTTATAAATGTTTTTCATTTAGACTGATTTGAGGGAAATTTAGCTGCTATTTCATACAGGACCATCCACAATGTAGTAGTGTTCGACTAGGGTCAAAATGCATGCATACATAAAACAGTAGGTTGTAATTTTAGGGAGATTCGACTGAATCTGTCAGGTCTAGCATACGTGCTGTTCGTGAAATTTTTCCTTCTCTGGACTTTTCCGTTTTCCTTTCTGACGAAGAGCTACGTTCGAAACATGGAACCTTCTCTTCTTTCCACCTTTTCCGGGTGTGAAACTAATACTTTCCATGTGTACGCCCCCTTGTTTTGTTGTTATTATTTTCAATGTTCGATTGTTAATGTTCAAATTTTAATATTCAATTTGACTACACACACACACACACACACACACACACACACACACACACACACACACACACACACACACACACGCACACACACACACACACACACAAGCCATTCTTCTTCTAAAGAAAATCGAAAAGGCTGGTCCTTATTATAATAGAACTCTACAGGATAGCGGCTTCACTGATGAAATCTTGTACAACCTCCACCTCCTCTACCATCAAGTCGTAAGAATAGGTCGCGGGAGGTTTTATGGTTCGTCCCACTCTTTTTCTCTTAATTTTAGAACAAATGTAGGTGGAAGATTCTTGCACTTAGATATCCACTTTCTCTAGGACCCATAGATACAATAAAATCTTTAACAGACACACAGTTAAAATTACTTTTTCTTGTTCCCCGAATGTTAAGTCACAGAGCGATAAGCAACAGATGACTCAAGCATGCTGTGGCTGTATATGTAAAGAGAAATCTCAGTGTCCTCCAGAGTAACATTGATATATCGTTCGTTGTTTATGAAATACAGGTTTCAGCAAACTATGGCAATGGTTGTACAAGAATCAAGCGTTATATCGGAGCCGTGGAAGGAAAATTTAAGTCCAGATATAACAACCATCTTTCGAATTTTGGGTACTATGATAAGAGACATTTAATAATCCTTTCGGTTTTAGTCTGGAACCTTAAAGACGAAGTGACCAATTTCGACATCCAAGGGAAAATTCTCTCAAAGCCAAACCCTGTATTAACAGGTCCAAAACATGTTCTCAGTATGTTCTCTTCATCATTATCCAGTCAGGCTGATTACCTGGGCCAGCCTGATTACTTCTCTCTATCCCTCCCGATCTTCCATTAGTGTTTTTAGTTCTTCAACTTGGTAACCAACATCTCCTGCAAACTGTTGTATATTAGACTTCCGTGGTCTTCCAGCCGCTGTGGTACCATGATATGTATCCACAACGACACATTACTCACAAGTTATTTACTTCTCCAGCAGTGGCCATTAAACCCCAATCTCTGCTCTTGGATAGTTGATGCCAGAGTTGGTACATTCCCATATAACTGTTGTTATCGCCAAGAGATGTTGAGCACTGCACGTAACATCCTGGTGTATGTACCGCCCTGGAATGCGATCTTTTTCTATATTTCCACATTAAAATAAATACATCTTGGCGGGATTTAAAATACGCCTTCAGACATGCATAAAATTTAACATCTTGTTTACGTCTGGTTAACATTCATTTATTGTAACGTTGGTTATCTCCCTTGTGCTTTTCTTTTTGTCTTCTTCCTTTTCAACATCTGTTCAAAAGGCAACTAACAAACGTTCTTGTCCACAGCTTTTAAAATGGCGAAATTCACTTGAGAACATATATGTTTTCAAAGGTGAATAGGCATCGACAGCTAGCATGCCATGCCACCCCAGACTGATGATGAACAATGACTTTGAAACTAGTCTCTGATTGCTGACTTTGCTGAGTGGTTGTGCTTGTCTCCCCTTTGAAAACATAAGGACACAGAAAATGTGTCATGGCTAACAGCAAGAGGTGTTTCCTAGGGCTAAATAGCAGTAGCATTCTTCCTTTCATGGGGCTGTCACATTAAGTTGACAACATACTATCATTTTATATATATATATATATATATTGCGTTTGGATTTGGTTTGCAAGATTCTTTATGTGAGTTCGTGTGTTGATGCATATTCTGTTTTGTCTGGGGAGAGTCATTCTCTTTTAGTGACTCATAATTTAACACACCCACCAGTAAAATTTCCACTCATTTCCTTATTTATTTTTCTAAAATTTTCATTGCGTCTTGCAACCCTTTCAACAGAGAGTCAACAACTAATAAAAGTTTACAAGATGCAACGAAAATTTTAGAAAAATAAAGAAGGAAATGAGTGGAAATTTTACCGGTGAGTGTGTTAAATTATATGGCACTAAAAGAGAATGACTCTCCCCAGACACAACAGTTTACAGTATATATATTTAATCTATCTATCTATCTATCTATCTATCTATATATCTATCTATCTATCTATCTATTATCTATCTATCTATCTATTCTCTCTCTCTCTCTCTCTCTCTCTCTCTCTCTCTCTCTATATATATATATATATATATATATATATATATATATATTATATATATATAATATATATAATATATATATATTTCGACAGACTTCTTTCAGATTCCACCAACCAAACCCACTCACAATGCTTTTGGTCAGTTCGGGGCTATAGCAAAAGACACTCGCTGAAGGGGCATGCATTGAGACTGAACTCCAAACCCTGTGGCTGGGAAGTAAACTTCGTACAACACAGCCACGCTTACTCTTGCACATGTGTGCGTGTGTGTGTGTGTGTGTGTGTGTGTGTGTAAAATTATAATTGTCACTAAATATGACTAGGGTGTTAAAAAGCAAATACATCGCTAGAAATAAGAGCTAAACCGCACTAATGCTGTAGTTAACGCACATGAATGAAAACATATACTAACAGGGACCATAATTTTGGAAAATACCGACCCAGAATTCTTAGACTGGCGCGTTAGTTTCGGCATTTTCCGTTGTCATCATCAGGTAAGGCAGCTCAGTGTCCAGCTATTTCCGGACCTATTTCTCTATTAGCATATAAATGTTTTCGCCATCCAAATTAATGGATGACTTAGCGGTTCGCTAATGTAAACAGCAGGTTGCAATGTTTCACCAAAAAGGCAATGGAAATTGCCGAAACTGACGCGTCAGTCTAAGAATTCTCGATCGGTATTTTTCGAACAATTATGGTCCCTGTTAGTGTATATACTTTTTTTTGATGTGCTTTAACTACAGCTTTAGGGCATTTTAGCTCTTATTTCTAGCAATGTATTTGTTTTTAACACCCTAGTCACATTGAGGGACAATTATAATTCTCCTTTTTCGTGAAACTTTGCAACCTGCTGTTTACATTAATTTACACATACACACATACACACACAGAGGGGTGGGCAAAATTAGATGTACATTTGCGTAATATGAGTGGCTCAAACATTTACTCAAAATCCGCAGAAATTAAAGAAAAGTGGGCTTCCGATCAACTAGACATCTCCCTCAGATCCCTTAGTCGACTTATGATCGTTTAGGTTTTACAAAGAAATGGAGAAATGAAGAGAACATTCCACTCATTTTAAGCAACTGTATATCTCTTTCTGCCTACCCCTGTATACACACACACACACACACACACACACACACCACATACACATACACACATACACACACACACACATGTACTTGTATACAAATTATACTTGATATGTTTTATGGCATGCATATTTGTGTGTGAGTATGTGTATTTATGTGTGAGTGTGTGTGTGTGTGGTGCGTGTGTGTGTGTGTGTGTATGTGTGTGTTTGCAGAGAGAGGGTGAGAGAGAGAGAGAGAGAGAGAGAGCGAGTTGTCTATAAATCAGAAAGTGTAGGGGTTCATATATCGGTTAATAGAGTGGAGTATATTAATATTTATAAAATACAATATTATATTCTCATATCAGTTGCTTTGCCAATCTGCTTCAAAGCAGGAGCTGAGATAACAGGATAATCGTCAGAAGCATCTCGATTCCTGGTATGAAATTCATTGGTAAAGTGGCTGATATGACAATACAATATTGAATTTTATTAATGACATGTGCGTGTGTAAGTCTGTGTGAGTGTATGTGTGTGTGATCCGTGTGTGTGCATGCATGTGCGCATGCGTGATGACTGTGTGTGCTTAGCTATATATCAAGCAATCGATAACTTAAGGCGGCGAGCTGGCAGAGTGGTTAGCACGCCGGGCGAAATGCGTAGCCGTATTTTGTCTGCCGTTACGTTCTGAGTTCAAATTCCGCTGAGGTCGACTTTGCCTTTCATCCTTTCGGGGTCGATAAATTAAGTACCAGTTATGTACTGGGGTCGATGTAATCGACTAAATCCGTTTGTCTGTTCTTGTTTAGCCCCTTGTGGGTAGTAAAGAAATAGATAACTTCTATCTTTTCTTTTTCTATCTGTCACTTGTTTCAGCCTTTAGACGGTGGCCATGCTGGGGCAACACCTTGAAGAATTTTTGTCGAATGAATCGACAACAGTACTTATTTTTTTTAAAGCCTGGTACTTATTTTATCGCTTTCTTTTGTTGAATCACTAAGTTATGCGGACGTAAACATACCAACACCCGCTGTCAGGCGGTGTGGGAACAAACACACACAGATTTCACCTGTCTTCTGCTCCTCGTAGTGAGTTTCTGCTCACTAAATATATATATATATATACGTGTGTATTTCACGTTATTTATTTATGTAAAGGTTTATTCTATTATTATATTATTATTTATATATATATGTATATATATGTATATATATATATATATATATATATATATATATATATATATATATAAAATTCAATTCTGGTTGTGTTAATCTCACGAAGGGATTGTTTCATCCAAGGAAATACTGGTTCAATACCTAGTAATTTTTGGAAATTAATTTCCTTAAAATAATAGGTGTTGATATAAAATCATATCGTTCATATTCATATAAAAGAAAACGGAAAACGGAGATTAGGAAGTGAATAATTGTTTATTATTAACAGCAAATTAATCATCTTCCCTTACAGCTGTTTCAATTAATACACAGTAAATATTAAATAAATATTAAATTTATATTTATATGACCCGAGCATAATATCTTCAGAGGGAAAAAAGTAGACCCTTGAAGGATTTATATGTGTTTAGGGATTCATTGAAGCAGACTCTTTTCTCCCTTTATTTACACACACGCGCGCGCGCACGCACACACACACACCACACATCTTTACTTGTTTTACTCATTTGACTGCGACTAAGCTGGAGCACCGCCTTAAAGGGTTTTAGTCGAAGAAATCTACCCCAGAAGTTATTCTTTGTTAGCCTAATACTTATTCTATCGGTTTCTGTGCCGAACCGGTAAGTTACGGGGACGTAAACACATCACCATCGGTTGTCAAGCGATGGGGGAGGAACAAACACTGACACAAAAAGGCACACACACATTCATACGTACATACATACATACACACACACATATATATACATACATGCATACATACATACACACACATATATGTACATACATACATGCATACATACATACATACATACATACATGCATACATACATACATACATACATACATACATACATACATACATACATACATACATACATACATACATAAATACATACATACATACATACATACATTCATACATACATACATACATACATACATACATACATACATACATTCATACATACATACATACATTCATACATACATACATACATAAATACATACATACATACATACATTCATACATACATACATTCATACATACATGCATACGTACATACATACATACATGCATACATACATACATACATACATACATACATACATACATACATACATACATACATACATACATACTCGACGGACTTCTTTCAGTTTCTGTCTACCAATCCATTCACAAGGCTTTGGTCAGCCCGAAGCTGTAGTAGAAGACACTTGGCCAAGGTTCCACGCTGTGGGACTGAACCCAGAAATATGTTGCTGGGAAGCAAACTTCTCCCACACAGCCAATGCTCTCTTCTCTCTCCTCTCCATATATATATATATATATATATATATATATATATATATATATATATATATATATATATATATATATATATATATAGATATATATACTGTTATATTTGGGGATGGTCTCATATTTTTGCCAACTAACACACGCGTTATATATAGTTATTCCAAACATGAATAAAGAGAAAAACACAACAACGCGAGGACGTGGAATAAGTATAGTGTTATTGGACGCTCAGGAAAGGAAAGAAAGAGGAGGATCTAACGTTTCGAGCGGAGCTCTTCGTCAGAAACATAGAAAAAAATAAAAAGTCCAACGAAGGAATTGGAGAAAGAAAATCGCCAACGATACACACGCGGTCACATATTGAATTGGACTGCGCCTCAGCTTTATTATTATTCTTATCCTTTGGCTGAAATCTTTCGTCACACATCCTGTAACCTCTAACCAGCGCGTGTGGTTAATTGGCAAAAATATAACAATATCTGTTTCACATCAGGAGTTTTGGAAAACAAACATAAACATGTATGCATATATATATATATATAATATATATATATATATATATATATCTAATATAATATACATATATATATAACATATATGGCAATGTTTCGTTTGTCGTAGCACACGTTTCCGTCGATTTCCTCCGTCGATTTCCGTAAAAATGTAAACACTGAATCGGCCATACATACATACATACATACCACATGCATACACACATACATACACAACACACATACATAGATACATACACACAACATACATGCAGACATACATATACACATACACCGAGTAAAAAATTTCAGTTATCTCTCTCTTTCACACATTACTCTCTCTGTCTCTTCGCACCACCTAACAGAAGCACTTCACTTACACAACATACTGTCTGTCTCCCACACCCCATCAAACACACACACGGGGACTTCAAAAGAAATTTCCTCGTCATAAAATCGCGTCCTCTTAGTCTCTTTCGCTCTCATTACTTCAAATATTCCCGCAAAGCCATATGTAAAAAAATAAAAGTGTTTTACGAAATCGACGGTGCTACGACAAACGAAACTTCGCCATAATATACATATATATATACATATATATATTATATATATATATATATATATATATATATTATATATACACGCACACAACATACATACACGTACGTGGGTGTGTGTAGATATGTGCACGATATAATATATTTACGAAAACACTTTCAGATGCTAAGTGTACCCCAGAAGTAGTTTAATACTTAATACTAACTTAAAAGTGAATAGTATTTAAATTTTAATTATCAAACAGTAATTAAAACGTATCTCAGCTAATAAATTTTATTGATTTTTTGCAGAATAACCATTATTCATTAATCTGATTTGCTTTTTCAAAAGTTGTTCCGGAAAGAAGGCGTGGCATTACGTGTTGTCATTGAGCATAGAATCGTACCGTCATTGTGCTTCTCATATTGCTATCATTCTACCTCTAATAGTTCTGTCCCTGTTCATAGAACAGTACTGTCATTGGGCACCTTCTCGTGCTATCATATTGCACCTAATAGTAATATTGCATCTTTAGCGGTGTCATTGTCTATCGAAGTGCTGTTATTACAGTACTATCATTGTGCATCTAATAATGTTGCTATTGCACATCAGGTCATTCTGTTCCTATTACTCTTATTATGCATAATGCTAATATGCACTTAGTATTTTTCTGACAAGGTATAATGAATATTATTGTGCAGCAACTATTAACACCCATTTTGCATATTATTACTGTTCATTTATTGAGGCTTTTATTATGAATAATGCGAGTGCGCATCTAATGCAGGTGTTATTATGCATGCTCCCGTTGTTGTATGTACTGTTGTGGTGGTGGTTTATTAAGCATATTGTTATTGTGCATCCAATGCAGATGTTATGTGTATTGTTAATGTGCAACTTGTGTTGCTGTTCTGCATTTATAAGACAAACAAAACAGAAAAACCACTTAGAATTTGGAATCTGTAATGCAACCAGTGTTAACGACCTTGCCAAACAGCTTCATGAGACATTCCTGTCTCTGAAAGAGCCAAAAGTTTTGTTGTATATGGAAGCCCAAATCCTGTTATAAAGCCTTTAATACATGCGATGACTTACACCATCATCATCGTCGTTGTCGTCATTTTAACCTCCACTTTTCCATGATTCGGATGGAGCTCGTTAAGGCAGATTTTTTACGGCCAGATGCCCTTCCTGTCGCCGACCCTCATCTGTTTCCGGGGGAAAAAATAATATTTCACCATGGTCAGAGATGTAGAAATTAATGACACTTCTTGTATGGTAGTGGCACTCATTTACAACTATCATGTGATGTGAAGACGGAGTGACAAAGACACACACACAACACGTACAGTATATGTATATATATATAATTTACAATTTAAAAATAGGATAAAATCTTTATAAGAATTTATCAAGTAGTTAGCGTGAAATCATGTGATATGCAGCTGAATTCTGTTTTTAAGAGGCTTGCTTCGAGAGTTATATTCCCACGCATTCGGTACTATGTGTTTATTTATTTTGGTAGTTTTGACTTTAAGAGTCCCTCCTAGCATGTGGCATTATGTATAGTAATGCCTTCAATATATAAATATATATATATATATATATATATATATATATATATATATATATATATATACATACATACGTTACCAAATCCACTCACAAGGTTTTGGTGGGCCGAAATTCATAGTAGAAAACACTTGTCTAAGACATCCATAGTAGAACTGAACCCTAAATTGCAAGGTTAGGAAACAAATTTTTTAACTACACACACCCACGCCTCCATCTACATATTCATTGTTAATACATTTCGGCAGATTCGAACCTGAATATGCTAATCGCTGTTGTACTTCCTTATTAGAGAATAACTTCTTTCAGACGATGAGTGTTCGTAACACACTTGAATCATTGAGGTAAGAGGACTGCGGTTTTCGTCCTGGTTGTGTCCCTTCAGTGAAAACTATTCCCAAATCAAGTATCTGTTTAAGTAAGAATTTTGGCACTTTTTTTTATAGAAGTCAACAAACAAATTATCTGCTGATATTAACTGATGTCTGTCCAACCGGTAATAGATCATCACGTGCACGGAGAACGGTGAATATGAAAAGCTATGGCATACGTATGCGTTCTTAATAAATTCCGACAGATCAAAATTTGAATATTGTAATCGCTATAGGATTTCATTTCGGGAGAATAGCGTTTGCAGACGATGAGTGCTTCACAATGCATTCGATTCACTGAGGTGAGGGGACTTTAAGACATCTCGGTGGTTCGAACTGGCTGTAGTTTTTAGTCAAGCCTACTCCACCCCTTCTTTAATGCTTGCCTTACTACTGAAAGAGTTAAAATGAAATTATATTTAAGCAGGCAAACCACACATTTTCTTGGTCGTGCGTGTAAGAAATTATTATCGTAAGGGCAGTGGGTGGCAAAACCATTGCTGCATCGCGAGAAATACGTCGAGGTATTTGTTCTGGCTTCTATGTTGTGAGTTCAAATTTCAAATGTGACCCACCAACGTCCGCTTTGCCTTTCACCTTTCAGGGGTTCGATAAAATAAAGTACCCATCAAATACTGAGGTTAATTACTGGTAAAAATTCCTAAACGGCCAGTAAAATGGGAAAGCGGGGGGGGGGGGGGTAGCTTTAGTAAATAAGACAACGAAAATAACTGAAGAGGAATAATTTCTTCTAAATGACAACGAAATCCCTTCTCAGGTAAATAACAAAGAAAGTGAAGGGAACGAAATGAATTAAGACTCACTGTTGTTCGAAAGTCAAATAAACAGTTAATAGACAATATTATACATGTCTTTAAGGCAGCGAACTGGCAAAGTCATTAGCACGCCGGGCAAAATACTCATTTTGTTCGCCTTTACGTTCTGAGTTCAAATTCTGCCGAGGTCGACTTTGCCTTTCATCCTTCCGGGGGTCGATAAAATAAGTACCAGTCGAGTAGTAGGGTCGATGTTAATTGATTTATTCTCTTCCCCGAACTTGCTGGCCCTGTGCCAAGTTTTGAATCTGGTATCATGGATTTTTCTGAAGAATTGCAGAAAAACAATTAGGTTCAGAATCCAAAACCACATGTAAGAAAACGTCCTCAATACATTTGTAGAGTCTATTTATTTGTTCGAACTTGATAGCTTTACTTCACCCTTGCTCGTGGTTTCGGATAACAAAATGGAAGAATTTTGGTGGAAGATTCAGAGCAAAGTATAAAGCTGACTGAAATATTAGTTTTCTTTTTCCTTTTGTTGGCTTTAGTCAGAAGATAACGTTTGAAGCGTTTAGTAAGATGAGGATGGCAAGCTGTGAGGAATCTTTATAGAATTGGTCGGTTTCCTTGCTGTGAGAGATAGTGCTTGTCAAGAATATAATGCGGTGCTGAGGGTGTCTACTGATATATGACATTGCAGAGTGCTTATGACCAATGTCTATGTGTTTAGAGATAGAAATTGTTAACCGGATTGTAGTTGCGATTATTCATATACACACACATAGACAGAGTTTAAGTTTTTTGAGCCTAACTCATTGAAATATTGCATCAAGATATCATACATGCGGTCATATAAAAATTGTACCTTTGTGATCCATTTATATATGGAGTTTCTACACTATTCCAGCACATAGACATATTGTCAATTCCGCTATCATTCATTTTCCAGATATACTAAAAGTCGATACTATCTTTCGATCTAAAGATGTGTTTGTGCTGATAAAGAAAATATTGGTAGAATTAGTTTAACTAACGGGTTGTAATTTACTCCCTTGTATGCGAGTGTCCTGCGCGTGTATCTATGTCCTGTGCGTGTGCGAGTGTGTTGCGATGGAAGTTAGTGGGTGGTCATTAAAGAGTTAAGGGATTGCTATGGATGTAGTCGGGGAATAGAAAGTGGTGTCTATGGACGAGTTCTGAAGCTAACTTGGTGAAACATGGGTTCTTTTAGGGTGAGAAATGAGTTTATTTGTTCTATCTTGTGACTACGCCTCTATAATTAATTTTGCCTCGTCTTATTGATGGAATCTGTGAGCTATTGTGGTGAGTTTGCACTTTGGCTTCTAAGCCTCCTTTATATCCTAAACATTTTCCAGTTATCCTGACCCTTAAAATCGTTACCATCATCTAATTCGTGGAGCTCATTTTCAAAGTACCCAAATCTATCTTGTTTTAATACTGTCACACGTGTCCATGATTCAAAATACTTGCCGAATTATTGTATAGATAATTAAATCTGTTAACCCGAGTGAAAGCCGAGAGTCATCAGATGCCTCATGCTATAGCGATTATTAACAACGATGTTCCTGCAAATGTGCTGTGAGTTGTATTCCCACTCGATTCTATCGTTCTCTTTTTACAGTTGGCTTTTACTTTGGTTCTGTACATCTACGCAAATGAGCACTGTTAAAAGGCGACTATTACTATTTACAATTTAGTTTCAGTTTGCTCATCGCTGAAAAGAGATATTTAAATTAATTATCAAAAATCTACCTATGTACACACACACACACACATGCACGCACACACGCGCACACACACATACGCACGCACACACATAAATACTAACATTCATAATACATACATACATACATACATACATACATACATACATACATACATACATAGGAAAAAGACGGTTTTGTATTTCCATAAAAAAACCTAAATAGATTATCTGAAAGTTGTTACTTTGAGAAGAAAAATATTGGAACGAAAAAGATGTAGCGATCGATTGTGTTGTAATATAAAAAAAAGCAGATTCAAAACAATGAAAAAGCAAAGTGTAAATAAATACGCATGCTTGGAATTGAAAACAATTACAGACTTATCGTAGGTGTGTATAAAGTTCTTTATGCTTGTGTTGATATTTGTATAGGTATACTGGAAATACGTGTTAGTAATTAAACTGTTTGCTCTTTTACTATTTTACTATTTTACTTGTTTCAGTCGTTTGACTGTGGTCATGCTGGAGCACCGCCTTTATTTTATATATATATATATATGTGTGTGTGTGTCTGTGTGTATATATATATATATATATATATATATATATTATATATATTATATATAATATATATATATTATATATTATATATTATATATATATATATATATATATATATATATATATATATATATGTATGTATGTATGTATGTATGTATGTATGTGTACGTTTGTGTGTGTATGTATGTTTGTGTGTCTGTGTTTATCCCCCCATTTCGTTTGACAGCCGATGCTGAACTGATTACGTCCCCGTAAACTAGCGGTTCAGCAAAGGAGACCGATAGAATAAGTACTAGGCTTACAAAGAATAAGTTCTGTGACGATTTGTTCGACTAAAGGCGGTGCTCCAGCATGGCTGCAGTCAAATGACTGAAGCAAATAAAAGAATATATATATATATATATATATATATATACACACACACAGAGTTTCAAATAGACCTACAGACATATATATATGCTTTAGTTTACTAAGCTTAGCTGCAGCATTAGATAAAATATTTCTTCAGAGATTCCAGTGATTTATACGATCCATTATGTCAGGTAGGTTTCCTAACAGACTATTACCTTGCGCCCGCCTTGTAACCCATTCCTGTACATTCTCTTCTAGGTGTTGTAGACTGTGTGTCCCCAATACGCTTTTCCCTGTCGACTGTGAGAATATCTCACAATTAAGTCATTACTATTCTTCTCATCACCTATTCGTTTTTAGCGCATTCTCACACAGCCGTACTCAAGTTCGTATGCATTACAACTGGTGTGACATCATTGCCTTTACACTTCCACACATCGCATGCTCTTCAGATCGAGAAGCTTGACGTCATGCCATTACACACTGAGGGAGCGAAGAAAAATAAAAATAAAATATAACCGACATTATGATGACGATGAAGATGATACGCATGGTAAAAATATAAATAAATGTAATCATCACTACAACAACTTTCTGATTAATGTTGGATTAACAAAATGACTAATGATGTGCTTGAAGCCATAGACTACACCTGCACACACATTGACAGACACACAAACACACAGATAGACACACGCATATATGTACACATGCATAGGTATTAATTATAATTTATTCATGAGGTTTTCGCTTTCTCTACGTATAAATGTGTACGGATACAGACGCATAATCATGTGTGTGTGAGAGTGTGTGGGGTGTGTAAGTACATACATATGTATGCATGAATGTGTGTGTGTATATATATATATATATATATATATATATATTATATGATCTCGAATTAGTCTTTATAAATATATAGTTTTCAATGTTTAAAATGTAGTATACATCGATTAAATATTAAAACAAAACTGATTTAACAAAACTGTATTTAAACATTATGTGATCGTATATTTATGTGTGTATGTGTGTGTATGTGCGCGTGCACGTAGACTACTCATATAAACCAATATGAATGTCAATGAAAGACAACTGCTTTTCAAAAATCATAAGAAATTTAAATTTGTTAAGGAATATCTAAGATGTAAACAATGCACTAATTATTCCCAAAATCCAGAATCACCAACTGCACAAGACTATATAAGCAGAGCAGAGCTTTCTGCCATAACTTGATCTTCCGTTAAAATTGCCAACCTAAAATGATAGCTTAGGTTCTTGTTATGTTGGATCTAATTGCTGAAGATCACGTCTTTAGAGTAACTTGGGAAAATATTTAGGATATAAAGTGGGTTTAGTATCAAAATTGCAAACCCAAAATTGCACCTCTCAAATTCTAAGCAACACAACGATTAGACTGTCTGAAATTGAAGCTTACCAACCACATGGTTCCGGGTTCAGTCCCACTGCGTGGCACCTTGGGCAACTGTCTTCTACTGTAGCCTCGGGCCGTCCAAAGCCTTGTGAGTGGATTTGGTAGACGGAAACAGAAAGAAGCCCGTCGTATATATGTGTATATATATATAGATATATACATACATACATACATACATATATACATACACACACACACACGCACACACATATATATACCGGTTCGCGGAACACCTCCGAAACATCCGCCTCGGCAATGACACCCTAGTCTCACGCAATTTCCGCTCTACCGGACACTCTTTGCAACACCTGTTCGTGTTTGGATTGTTCTTGCACAGAGGCCATCCTGACTCCCATTTGCGCCGTGAACAGGGATTAATCTTCTCTCTTCGCTCCTTTATACCATTTGGGCTCAACTCTCCTCCCCTCGTCTCTCTCCCCCTCCCTCCTACTTCCTCCCACCCACCTCTCCTCTCTTGCTCCGACTCCTACTTCACTTCACACTTACTCTCTTTCTCTCTTCCCTCCTACTCTCTTTCTCTCTTTCTCTCTTCTCTCTTCTCTCTTACTCTCTTTCTCTCTTCTCACATACCCACCTTCATCGTCAGCCCTCCCCTATAAGGCCACCCCACCCCTACACATTCCTACTCCATCTTCTCTATCCTTCCCATCCCACCCCATCCCATCCCTTACACCCTTTCCCAATTTATATTCCTGTATGATGTATTTTAATAATTACTGGTATCTTTATATATTTATATATTTCATATGTAAAGCATAATATGTTATACATGTATGTATATTCTTGTAATTGTCATTTTAGTAAATAAATAAATAAATTGACATAATATAATGTCTAAAAAGTTGATGAACCACCTATTGATCCCCTCCATTTTCTTATTGCTCTCTCTCTCTCTCTCTCTCTCTCTCTCTCTCTATATATATATATATATATATATATATATATATATATATATATATACATGTGTGTGTGTGCGTGTGTGTGCATATGTTTTTCCTGTTTCAGTAATTAGACTGCAGCCATGCAGGGGCACCGCCTTGAAGAATTTTTAATCAAATGAATCGGCCCCAGTACTTTATTTTTAAGCCTAATACTTATTCTATCTCTCTTGCTGAACCGCTAAGTTACGGGGGCGTAAACACACCAACATCGGTTCTGTAGCGGTGGAAGGGCACCAACACAGACACAAAGGCACACGCGCGCACGTGCATATATATGTACATATAAACGTTGGGCTTCTTTCAGATTCCCGCTACCAGTCTACTAAATCCAAAGCTTTGGTCGGTCTGAGACCATAGTAGAAGACCCTTGCCCAAGGTACTACGCAGTAGGACTGAACCCTGATCCATGTGATTGAGAAGCAAGCTTCTTACCAAGCAGCCATGCCTATATAAAGGACGTAGTGGTTACGATATTTGGCTCACGATCGTAAGGTTATGAGTTCGATTCCCGATGTGTACTTGAGAAACACCTGAGTATTTCATCCTTTGGAGTGGGGTCGATTAAAATGAATACTTGTTGAGCACTTGGATCGATATAATCAACTTACTCCCAGCCCCGAATTTGCTGGCTTTGTGGCAAAATTTGAAAGTAAATTTGAAATATCCCTAAGGCGGCGATCTGGGAAAATTGTTAGCGGTGTTTCGTTCATCTTTACGTTCTGAATTAAAATTCCACCGACGTTGACTTAGCCTTTCCGGATTGATTAAAATAAGTACCAGTTGAGTACTGGGGCCGGTGTAATCGGCTTACTCCTTCCTCTGAAATTGCTGCCTTGTACCAAATTTGAAATTCATATTTATGGAATCCCCATTTTGTAATACTTCCGCAAACCATGATGCCATCACGTCTCCTGTATGTACGTTTTTTTCTTTTCCTTTTTATCCAGTTCCCTATTCCTTTAACACTCGCACCTTCAACATCTTCAGCCCTCATTTCTTTTTAAAATACCTTATTAGAAGGTTTCAGCAGAATTTTATTAGCGTCAAGACTAATTTTTTTTTCGTTTGTACGTTCAAGATTATCAGTATTTTTACAAATTACATCTGTGATTATTCTTATTATTGTACTCTCACCGACTGAAACACCCATGCGCTACTTCTTGCAACTGGCCTGACATAGTTCATTCATTCATTCATTCATACATACATACATACATACATACATACATACATACATACATACATACATACATACATACATACATATACACACACACTCTCTCTCTCACACACATGCACACATTTATATTCTGTTATTCTTTTATATGTTTCAGCCTTGAGGTTGTGGCCATGCTGGATCATGTGTGTGTGTGTGTGTGTGTGTCTATCTGTCTGTCTGTATGTATATATGTATATGTATGTGTGTGAACAATAATATTTTCAACAGATGTGTTGCAAATGTATCTGATTGTTCTCAAGCTTCAATACTGTGTGTGTGTGTGTATGTGTGTGTGTGTGTATGTATGTATATGTATGTATGTATGTGTGTATGTATGTGTGTGTGTGTGTGTGTATGTGTGTGTGTGTGTGGTGTGTATGTATGTATATGTATGTATGTATGTGTGTATGTATGTGTGTGTGTATGTATGTATGTGTGTGTGTGTGTGTATGTATGTATGAGTGTATGTTTACTTTATTACTAACACAAGCCAGTACGGTTATTTAATGTAAAGTCTTCCTCAAATCACTATCTCTGGCTATTTACTCTCTTCCAAGAACATTTTCACTCACACTTATGTGTTAGCTTCCCATACATTTTACTCATGTATCTATCAGCGTGATAGAGAGAAACAAATATTACATCTAGTTTCACTTTATTCGTTGCCCACTGTGTGTGTGCGTTTGCGTGTGGTGTAAACCAGACTAAGAAAAGCATTTGACACACACACCAGAATGTGAGTTTTCTGTAAATTCTGCTTAATTTGAGTTTAAATTTTAAAAACTGGACCTGGCATGACGCGATGCATTGTACTCTTAAAAATGGTAGGTAAATTGTAATTGAAGAAATCCTATATTGTAGATTTGTATAACTCCCAAAGGGAGGCAGATAAAATCTGCCTTTTATAATAAGAGATACACAAACACATTAACACACAAACACACACACACGCACATACATATATGTACGCATATATATATACACATACATATAAGTACGCCTATGTGTATGTGTGTGTGTGTGTGTGTGTGTGTGTATACAGGTCGTCGTCTACTTACGGCCACAATTGGTTCCGACTGAGTGATCGTCAGTCGATTTGTTTTATATTTTTACCTTCTCAGGTGGAGGTGCAATGGTCCAGTGGTTAGGGCAGCAGACTCGCGATCGTAGGATCGCGGTTTCGATTCCCAGACCGGGCGTTGTGAGTGTTTATTGAGCCAAAACACCTAAAGCTCTTTTGCCACGACTTTCTCTCACTCTTTCTTCTGTTGGCCTGCCCGCTTAGCCAGCGGGGTGGCGTCATTTGAAGGCTAAAACAATGCGAAGCGCATTGTGACCAGCGATGTGTGGCAACATCTGATAGCCTGGTCGGTGACAGTGACGGTGACATTCTCAGGTAAAAGTCACACACAGCATTTTGTATTATACAACAACAGTGTTCATTGAAACATTTGTTCATAGAAAAGTGCCAAATAATGCAAATACAAGAAATACACAATGTAGTGTAAGAAACAGCTTCAAAACTTACATAAGAATTAATTGTAGACTAGTGCTTGGCTGTGGATCTTCGATGTTGTTTGCTGAGGTAGCAATTGTAGTAGCGGAAGTAAACTTTGTCTGAATTATTTGTTTCTTCTTCTCTTCATAAATTTCACGATACTGACGAAACACATCGTGTACCTAGCAAATCGTTCGATGTTTTAGGTCCATTGCTTCAAAGTGTGAAAAAATTTTATTCAGTCGAAATAAACCTGATAATTCTTTTGTAGTGAAACTCCTTTCTGGCACCTCCCCTCCTTTCTCCACTTACCTCTTTTTGCTTCCACGTGTTCTTTTTTCAATTCAGTTAGCTCTTCATTTGTAAGTTCTTCGGATTCTTGGTCTAGCAAATTTTCTATATCTTCCACTTAACACTCCAAACCTTTAGCCAGTTTTACTATTTTCCAGCCGATCATTTCAAGTTCAAGTTCCTGTTAAATCCATCAAGAGTGTCAACAAAGCCTTTTTCCATCACAATTTTTCAAGACGCCTTTCATGCATTTCTTTGTCACAGCCTCCTAAGCGGTACCAATATTCTTGATACACGTCAGAATATTGTACTTTTTCCAAAATTCTCGCATGGTGATAGTTTTTGGTTGGTGGCTATGGCTTGAGCGAATGTGGTTCGAAGATAATCTTCAGTGTAGCAATCGAACCTTCATCCATTGGCTGGATGAGTGGAGTCGTGTTCGACCGAAAAACCCCACTTTCACGTCGGGATGAAGATCCGATACATGAGATGGATGTCCAGGCGTATTATCCATAAGCAATAAAATCTCGAAAGGAATTCCTCTCTCCAAACAATATCCACGAACTTCAGGAATAAAACAATTCAGAAACCAGTCTTCAAACAGTCTTCGTGTCATCCATGCTTTAAACTGAGAACGAAAGCAGATGGGTAATGTGTGCTTAGCTACATTCTTGAACGCACGCGAGTTTTCTGAGTGGTAAATTAAGAAAGCTTTCAGTGTAAACCCAGCGATGTTCCTACCAAGCAGCAGAGTCAGCCTGCCCTTAAATGCTTTGAATCTAGGCATGCATTTGGCTTCGTTGTTGATGTAAGTTCGTATTGGCACACGTTTCCAAAATACTCCTGTTTCATCCACGTTAAAAATCTGTTCTGCTAGATAGTTTTCATCCGTAATTATTTCCTTCAAATAGCTAACAAACTTACCAGCTGCTTCCTCATCTGCACTCCATTCACTCAAACATTATGACGTTGGAATCTTTCTTTAAATCTTTTGAACCAATCAGTACTTGCTAAAAATTCTTGACTGTATTCTTCTCTGAACGCTCCTTTAGAGTCTGAAATAGACTTCTGACCTTCGACTGCACAGTAAACATACTTGACGGTTTTCGTGTTTGGATCTGATCTTCAACCCAAATTTGTTGCAATTTTCCCCTTTTTATGGATAGGCCCAGTCAGCTACTTTGTTACAACTGTAGATCGCATGGGTGCTGAACCTTTTACAGCTTCACGAATCCTTCAGAACTATCGAAATAGTAGAGTGTAATAACTTCAATTCACGTGCGATCTCATTCACTTTCTTTCCTCCTTCGTGCTGTCTAATAACCATCATTTTTGTATCGAGGTCGATGGCCTTTCCTCGCTTTTTGGCAATTTGAGGGGCAGATGAAGACAATTTCCTCTGTGTAGACATTTTAGGGGATATTTTTTGAAAAAAATATCAAAGACAAGACACACAGAGTCACCGGAATAGTCGCGCACTATCGAGCCTGGCGTTAGTCAAAATTTCAGAATCTCAAGCAGTCGTCTTATAAACAAATTCGAGGTTTCCTCGATGTCTTCGCGACAGGATATTTATCCAACACTTGGGATAACCACTGTGGCGATCGATAACCAAACCTAGGGTAAGCGTTTGTTAACTGACATCATCCGTAGACGGGTTAATTTCTAAGAAATTAAACCCATTACATTTCAACTGGAATATTTATTATTGCTGCCAATATTTTCCTTAATAAAGGAAAATACGCACATAGTTTTAATATAATTTTTAATACATCGACCGGTTTCGCTATCGCTATTCAAGATATTATGTTTTACTTATTTGAATATACATTTTTTCTTAAGAAGAAATTTGGTCCATGTTGTGTGTGATGAAATTCACGAGTGAATGACTTCACAAGTGGATAAATAAAGGGAGGTAATTGGTTGTCATTATTATTGTTATTGTTGTGGGTAAGGGAGATAACTGTTCAGTTTTCGGTAATGGGCGGGGATTATATATGTGTGCAGAGAGAGACAAGTTTCAAAAACCTTGTTTAGTAGGGGATTTATGTACAGTGATGTAATCGTGAATTGAAATATGTAAAAAGATAAAAGCTGGTTATGCGTGCATATTAAGACGTGTTTTGTATTTCTCAATGAAAAAAGTTTCTTTATTTAAACGTTCTAGTTGAAAGATTGCGTCTTTGCACTGGTAGAAAGGGAAGACAGGTAACATCAAACCAAATTTCAGTCTTCCCTTTCAACCAGTGCAAAGACGCAATCTCTCAACTAGAACGTTTAAATAAAGAAACTTTTTTCATTGAAAAATACAAAACACGTTTTAATATGCACGCATAACCAGCTTTTATCTTTTTACATATTTCAATTCACGATTACATCACTGTACATAAATCCCCTACTAAACAAGGTTTTTTGAAACTTGTCTCTGTCTGCACACATATATAATCCCCGCCCATTACCGAAAACTGAACAGTTATCTCCCTTACCCACAACAATAACAATAATAATGACAACCAATTACCTCCCTTTATTTATCCACTTGTGAAGTCATTCACTCGTGAATTTCATCACACACAACATGGACCAAATTTCTTCTTAAGAAAAAATGTATATTCAAATAAGTAAAACATAATATCTTGAATAGCGATAGCGAAACCGGTCGATGTATTAAAAATTATATTAAAACTATGTGCGTATTTTCCTTTTTTAATTTCTTATATATATATATATATATATATATATATATATATATATATATATATATATATTCGTTGTGTTCTTGAGCAAGGCACTTTATTTCACGTTGCTCCAGTTCACTCAGCTGTAGAAATGAGTTGCGACGTCACTGGTGCCAAGCTGTATCGACCTTTGTCTTTCCCTTGGATAACACCAGTGGCGTGGAGAGGGGAGGCTGGTATGCATGGGCGACTGCTGGTCTTCCATAAACAACCTTGCCCGGACTTGTGTCTAGGAGGGTAACTTTCTAGGTGCAATCCCATGGTCATTCATGACCGAAGGGGGTCTTTACCTTTACTTTATATATTCGTGGTCTGATCCATTGTTGTCATAGTAATGAAGCTAAAGCACGCAAAATGAAGCCGCTTGGACCAGATTGACCGTGTACTCTGCTGTGCATGCGCACTAAGTTTTAATATTCTAGCTCTCTTCTACTGTTTACAGCAGTTCTTGGAAGGAACGTGTGTAGTGTGTGATCATCATGTTGACCATGACAGTGAAAGATGAGCAGTCAATTTGCATCTAATTTTGCCAAAAGCTTGGCTATACCTGCTCAGAGGCCTACGCAAAGTTTTCAAAAAGTTTTCATCGTTCTCGATACAATCAACGAGATCTTGTGCAACTGAAACCCGAGTGTCTTTTTGGTCAGCTGAAAGCAGTTTTGGCACAAACTTGACAGACACGCATCTCATATCCAAAACGTCAGTGATAATGGACTGAACTGAACCGTAACTAATCTGCACATTCTCTGGTAACTCACGGATGATGATTCGACGATTTCTCCTCACAGCTGCACGCACATCTGCGATATTTTTCTCATTTCTGCTGGTTGCGGGTCTCACAGAGCGTTCGTCGCGATCGACATTTTTTCGGCCATCTTGGAAACGTCTGAACCACTCGTACACTTGTGTGCGGCTAATACACTCCTCTACATACACTTTCTGCAACTTTGCGTTGGACTCTGAGGAGGTATCACCATGAAAACTTTCTCTATTATGGTCAATGTGACGAACACATGCAACACACGTTTTTTTCAAGCACTGCGATTAACAGCAGATGTTAAAACTTAGTGCGCATGCACAGCAGAAACAAAGTCAATCTTTGCCAAGCGGCTTCACTCTGCGGACTTTCTTATTATGGGTGAGTATTCCCTCTACATCACTGTAACTCCTTGAATTTTGATCTTCAAGATTATCCTTTCTATAAATTGCATTGTTTTAGTGTTTGGGTTTCTTAATGATGCTTCGTTGTCACATTGTACTGTGATGACGGCTACTTATGATGTGATTCACATCACCTAAATCTACAAAATTTGCATCGCTTGTCATGTATAAGTATTTTACGTGAATTCTTGTTCTTTTTATATATCAGGTATTTAGTCGTCATTTCCTGTTCATGGATTGCAAAAGCAAACACTTCAAAGTGCGACCTGTTATAACGGACCACTCCATTTATCCATGTTCTTGTCACTTGGAAATTTTTCATGTAACCTAGCCATGCTTCATTTTCTACCGGTGACGGTACTTGATCCAAGAAGTTACTCCAGTTAGCCATGTTATTGTCAGTTTGGAATTGTTGGTCCAGACGTTCGAATGTTCCATGGCGGCAAAGCCATGCGACTTCCTTGGGTCTATGGCTCTGGTAATGAATCAAGGTGGCATACCCCGCAGAACTTCTTTTCCAACTCTCAACGTGCTATTTGCTTCATAAATGTTAACTTGGTCCATAAATGCATTTCGATAAGCGATAATTAGCAGATGTCGAAGAGATACGATGAGGCACTTAAAGACTGTTTGAATCGATGTTAAAACTCTGTCTCCTTGTTTTGTTTTAGATAGATATGGTCAAATGCCACGACTGATCTGCAAATTCCTAATGGTAGTTATTATTTTTCGAGTTTATCATCAAGAGTTCGGATTTCATCCAGCATCCAATCGCAAAACCAAATCTTGCTATGTGTACTGATCTAGTAAACACATCACGATTTACAGAGAGAGTCCTAGGCATTACGATTTCCTTGTATCTGGGTGCAGTTTTCCCTTGTTACCTGTTCTTTGTTACAAGTACCAACGTAGGATATATTTCTTCAATCTTTAGGTACCTGTAACATTCCTCGGCGGATATCAGAGAAATAGGTCATTGGTAAAGATGCTATATTACTAGGCTGGCTTGTAGCTTTTGCTCGTTTTGCAATTGGTCGGTAGTTTCTTTGAGGTTCTTGCCCTTTGGTACCCGAGACATGTCTCTCTCAATACCAGTTAGTTTAGTAAAATTATATCCACACTAATAGCTTACTTGTAAAAATTGATAAACTCCTCCAATAGAAGAGCTTACAATATTTATACAACAGAGCTGTCAATCAAATCTCCTTCTGCTGCTTTCTTACCCTGAAGTTTAACTTTCACAGTCTTCAGAATATCACCATTAATACAGCTTTGATGAAATACGGAGAAATATTCCTCTTGGGTTTTTTTCTCAAGCCACACCGCATCCTCATTAAACTTTTCATTGGAGGTTTTTCTGTAGAATGAATCTTTCTGAAAGGATTCTCTGCGATTTCTATCGACTATCTCTGCATCTCTTTGTATGTGGCTGAATGGTTCAGAAGATCGATTCAGGAGCATGAAATCCGGGGTTTGAACTCACGACGTGTCGTGTTGAGTAAATGCCATTTTCTGTAGCCTTTGGTTGACACATATCTTGAGTGAAATTGGGTAGACGGAAACTGCATAGAAGCCCGTCGGCTGGATTGTACCTGTAATTCAAAGCTTCAGCCTTGTATCACACACCACACACACACACACACACACCACACACACACACTCATACACACACACACACACACACACACACACACACACGTTTATTCAAGGAGTAAGGTACTCACTTTATCGAACATCTAAATCCTCGTCGTCCAACGACGCAGATCTATCGCCACAATGTGCGTTTCATTGCTGGGGGAATGTATTTGAATATTTAATATTCCTTATGAGTAATCGGGTATTTGAAAATACAACGCGGAGTGACGACCGTTCCCTGCATAGTTACGGGTTGCCCTTTGACATGGCATAGCACCCTTTCAGCCACCCTGCTAGGTGATTGTGCATGGCAGATTGGGAAGAGGTAGTGGAAGAGCACAAGTGAGCCAATGGTGCCTCTTTCATTGATGTTGAGCAGAGGAATCCTAGAAGATCAATGGTCAGGATCAGTGAGCTCTGTCAAGTGGGTGACTGCAACGCATCCTTAGGGGTGGCGTCCACACTTGTGTAATCAGGTGAAGAAAGATTCACAAGGACTCGAACTTCCAATTCAAATTCACAATAATGGAATTGGATGGTGACAGAGAGTCATGGGAATGCTGCGAAAAAAACAGTCCTTGTCTAAGAGAAGGCAGTTTCGCTTTGAATTTTGAATTGATGCCGAACTCTGGAAGGATCGTTCGTACGTCAGCTACATTGGCACTGAGCGGACCAAAGACTTAGGAGTATTAGTTCATGTTGCAACCCAGAGTTAAACTTTTTTTTATTTAAAATTTGTTATTTATTTCTTCCTAGGAACATTTCCAGCGCTGCTTCAAGGACTTTCATCTCCTTTTCCGAATCTGTATTCTATGTGAGGGATGGCCTATTAAGAAGATTTGGCAACATTCAAACGTCTCTCTATGGCAACAATGTGTTCTTGTTGTTGTCATTGTTGTTGCCTTAGTTGTAGTTCGTGCTTATCGTCATTATTGTTGTTGTTATCATTGTTGATGTCATTGTCCTCTTCGTCGTTATCGTTGTTGTTGTTGTTGTTGTTGTTGTTGGTTGTCACTGTGGATGTTGCGATCATCACTCTTATGCCCGTGGTTATTATTGTTGTCGTTTTCGTCTTTATCGCTCTTGTGCTCCTACTGTCGCCGTCGAAGTAGTAGTAGTAGTAGTAGAAGTAGTAGTAAAAGTAGTAGTAGTAGTAGTAGTAGTAGTAGTTGTTGTTGTTGAGGTGACGGTGGTCGTCATCACCGGAGTGATTGTCGTTCACTTCGTTATTGCTGTTGTTTTGTTGCTGTTGTTATCGTTGTCGGCGTTGTTTCAAATGTATTTGTTGTTGTCTTTCATGTCTGCGAGGAGCGTTAGAGTTGACAGTTTGCGGTGTATATAGAAACTCTTGTGTTCTTCCATGGGGGAGATGATTTGTCAGAAATTCTTAGACCAATCCACTCCTCGTTGATTAAGTTCACTTGCCTCGCAGGCAGTTTTGACAACGTCAATGTCCAAGAACAGATACTCTGTAGCTTTGGGTTTCAACTTGGAAAATCTCTTAAACAATTAAATTCTAATGATTGTATTTGAGAAATGAATACCTCTCTCTCTTTCTCGCCCTCTCTGTATATTTCTGCTGCTTTTAAATAAAGCATATTACTCTACCTCTGGTATTTGAGTACTCTTTTTTCCACCTTGTTTCACATTTATGTGCTTACTCCAGCGTAACCCTCTCCTTTTTTAGAAAGTTCGAGCGACTCTACACAAGTAGGAAGGAGAAACAGCTGAAAAAAATGGAACTTTACCCATTAGATTTTTCTCTAAAAAAATATACCTATCCCTACATAGAAACAATATCTCAAAAGTCTTATAGAAAAAAACGGAAGAGTTTATTCGAAGATTGAGATGGAAAGCCTTCTTCTTTGATACTAAACAGAAAACTAACGGAAACAAATATGGATTTAAATCTTCCAGGAATCCACCATCTATTCCGGAATTAGAAACTTTCGAAAAAGACCTTTTCGAACTCATTGGAAAAATTAGATTCCGTAAATACAATAACCAACTAGAGAGAGATGTGAAGGAATAAATTAGAGAAATAAACAACTCGAATAGGATTTTCGTTAACTCTGATAGGACAAAAAACTTATATGCGGTTGATAAGGACGTTTGCAAGCGTCTAATTTCGAATAGCATCACAGATACATGCAAAAAAGATAACAAAAAATTTATACAAAGAGGTGAATTTGGAGGCAAGAAGAATAGCTAACAATCTTAAAATTAACGATATGATAGAATATCCCCCCCCCCCTTTTATTACCCGAAAAGCCCATAAAGCTAACTTTAATAGAAACCTTAAATGTAGATTGATTAATCCGGCTAAAACTGAAATAGGTATTATTAGTAAATATATTTTAGATACTAGCTTAAGGTGACCCGCTCTACGCGCGGGTAAGAGTGTGATTGTTACTTTCTGTTGCTTCCTTTCTGATTTTTATCACCGCATTCTCCCTCTTTGTTTCTCTCTCACTTTCTCTCTCACTTTCCCACTCTCTTACTCTTCCTTTCTCTCGGACTCTCCCTCGCTTTCTCTTACTCTCTATCTTTCTCTATCTATCTCTCTCCCATTTATAAACAACAAAAGATCTTGAGTAAATTGAGAAAGAAATATATTTAGAAAGATCAATCATAAATATCAGGCAGTGACAACGGAAAGGTCTGCTTCAAGGCAGACAGCAAAACACTAACATTTAAAAGGGATATGTATTTACGTGCATATTTCCATATATTTATGTGTGATCTTATATGTGTATTTATATGCTAATATATACTTATATATATGTGTGTGTGTGTGTGTGTGTGTGTGTGTGTGTGTGTGTGTGTGTGTGTAATTTTATTTCATGTGTACGTTTGTTACACATATTCCGTTACCTATCCCTCTTTCTTTTTCTTTCCTTACGCAAAGTATCCTTACTCTCCCTATTCGTTAATTTGATAGCGTCCTTAAACAATGCGTTTACTTCCCTCTTTCTTTCGCTAGCTGCTACATTTTTCTTTTTCTATATATATATATACCAAAAGATTTTTATGCGCGCCCATGTGTATATGTGTGTATATATCGTTATTTATATATATGTATTTATGCCTTACACACACACACACACACACACATATATATATATATATATATATTATATATATATATATATTATATATATATATATATATATATTATATATATATATAATATATATATATATATATTTATTTATTTATATATGCCTCTATATGTATGTAACTATACATCTTTTGGCTGTCTCCACGCGTATACTCGGCCGATGGTCTGAAATAAGCTAAAGGATGACTCGTCCGAGAAAATAACATTCTTCCACTGCTCTAGGGACCAATTCTGTAGGTTTTAATCCACTCTAAACGCTTTGCAACGTTTGTTTTTGAAAGTAGTGGTTTTCTGATTGCAGCCTTCCCGTGAAATCTGGCATTGTGCAGCTCCCAGCGAACAGTTTTTATAGAAACTGGGTTCTCGAGGTGGTCATTAAGCTCTGCAGTAATTTTGGGAGCCGTACTTTTGTGATCCTTCCTAACAATTCACGTAAGAGTCTGATGGTCCATATCTGAAAGATTTGGTTTTCTTCCGGAGTTTTGTTTCGAGGAGAAGGTTTTTCCCTCTTTCTCAAAGGCTGTCATTACTTTCGAGACAGGACTTCTTAATACACCAAACATTTCTGATGATATCTGAAAATAACCAGCAATTTTAGCAAAACATATTAAGGAACACTAATAATAAATCAAAAAACATAAAAATAAACAAGCTTTTGACGGTTTTATAGATATTTCAAAATTATAATGCTATGATGCTAGGTGTTTCCATTATTTTGTCAAACCCCTGTATATATATATATATACACACACTGTGCAACCATGAATTCAGACACAATTTATTTTCTTTCTCGCAATCTGTTTTCTTTCCTCATTTGTTTTTGTAGAACAGTTTAGGATTGAAACAGCAACGACTTCCATTTTTCCTGAGGCTCAAACTAATACATCTCGTTTATTGTTACTTCACCTGTCTCTGTCTTGTGTCTTTTTACTTTTGCATAATTCTGACCCATATATATATATATATATATATATATATATATATATATATATATATATATATAATATATATATATATATATAAAGTTAATCCAAACAAGAAAACAAAAACAAAAAAACAACAACGCAAGGACGTGGAACAAATAAAGTGTTTTTGGACGCTCAGGAAAGAAGGGAAGAAGGAGGGTTTGACGTTTCGAGATGAGCTCTTCGTCGGAAACATAGGAGAAGGGAAGACAGGGGAAAAAATTGCTAGTGATACAGACGAGGTCACATACTAAAAATATATATATGTATATATATATACATATATATTCAAGCAAATGAGAGAAAGAGAAAATGGAATTCACAAGATTCTTTATTAATTACAATTGTTTCAGCCCACCTTGCATTAGTCTCTCGCCTGTGAGATTTTCGACAGCTGGTTGTGGTGCATCCCTCAGAGCAGATGTGTCTCGTCAGCTTTTTCAAATGGTACCTCACTCACCTGATGCAAAATGGGTCAAAATGATCATTGTGATTAATAAAGAATCTTGTGAATTCCATTTTCTTTCTCATTCTCTCATTTGTTATATACCTGACAGATATGAAGGAATTCCTGAAGTAATCCAGTGGCACTTCTATCCAACCTGTTGATGACATCAGGTAGCCAAAGACAGTGAATGTGCTTTAATCAGCATACTACCAGGTGTATACCCAAGTCCAAAATAATTACTTATACTCATTTATATGTTTCTGCATGCGTGTGTGTGAGTGTGTGTGTGTGTGTGAGTGTGTGTGTGTGTGTGTGTGTGTGTGTGTGTGTGTACGCGTATGTGTGTGTGTATGTGTGTGTGTGTTATATATAAAAAGCATGGAGTACATAACTGGTGAAATATATATAAGGATTAAAAATGACATAACCAAGTAAATAGGCAATTAAAGTATTGGGTTGTCTGGAAAGTTCATGCCGATTTTTAAAGGAAGGAAAAAGGTCAATAAATAGTTGCCATCACATTTTTAATCAACCAAATATGAACCATTTTGTTGCACAATGCGTCTCCATCTTTCCTTTAACTTAAAAATACCCGCTTCCCTGAATTGAGGTGGTTTCATGGCAAAGAATTCATCAAGGTATCTTTTTAGGTCATCCAAGGAATTGAAATTTTTACCATTAAGATTATTCTGCAGAGACCTGAATAAGTGGAAGTCCGAAGGAGCAATATCTGGGGAATATAGAGGGTGGGGTAGCACATCCCAGCAGAGCTGCAGCAATTTTTGTCTGGTTCCCAAAGCATAAAGTGCCAAAGATGAACTTTCTTATCTTCCATTTTAAAGGGTTACAAAATTAACACAGGTTATAGGAATATAAATCTTCTTCCTCGAAAAGATAGCTTAAACTGTGCTCTAAATGGAGGTGTAGTCAAATCCTACTTTATGGACTCAACCATGTTCTAAAATAAGTCGAAAGGTAAGCTACTATAAATCGGCACGAACTTTCCGGACAACCCAATATATTCTATAACCTGGAAAAATTAGATTTTCCTTTTCCTAATTTTATAATATTAGTAATTTTCAAAAAATTGTCTACCTTTCCTTTGAAAATGTCAACAATTAATGCTAGGATTTTGTTTTTTTATCCAACTAGATGGGAAATTAATTAATTTCGTTCTATACAACATGTAGTACATCACTCTTATATTCTCAAAGGTTCATTTTACCCTTTAGCATTCAGATTTCTCTGTATTGCTTCTTTATTCCCATTGTTTTGAACTAATCATGCATTATCTTGTAGATTCAAGATTTCAATGCTGTGTTTGTATGTTTTTAGAATGATTTTGTTGAGTAAGTGTAAGAGGTTGTATCCGGTTAGTTTTAACATAAAACAGGTAGGATATTTTGGGTCGGATATGGACAGTTTACATGCTAAAGAGTTAATTGTGTTTTTGTGTTCCTGGTCAGTGATGAGAACATTCACATTCCTAGCGTGAAACATGAAGCTACAGTTTGCAAGAGACTAGCAGTTCATAGGTCTTGAGTTTGAGTCCAGCACTGGCATTTTGTTGAATATCTTGGGAGAGGATAAAGGAGGCATTGTTAGAGAAGAATAGGGAGTAGTTATTATTATTAGTGAAGAATAGGGAGTATTTATTGAGAAAGAATAGTGAGTAGTTGGGACAAACAAGGGATAGCTTGGAGGCAGGATAAGGAGTTGTTTGGGGGAAAGAATAGGGAGTAACTTTTGAGAAAGAATTGTGTACTTTGTTTATTTCAGAATCATTTTATGAAATAAACTGATGTCCTAGGTTTATATAGATATATATATATGTATGTATATCTCAGTTTTGATGTTAAGCTTAATCTGTCCACTATCCAGATTAACACTCCTATTTAGTCCATGGAAGCCTTTAGCAGAGTCTCCACTGTTGCAAACATTTATTCCAGCTCTCTGGTCTAAAGATAACTTCTTCCTGTCAATCATGGAGCTTTGGTGAAGATCATGTAGCCCTTCCTATCCTGACAAAATTCTTCATCAAACACACACACACACACAAACACACACATACACACACACATACACACACACACACATACACACACATACACACACATACACACACACATACACACGCACACGCTCACGCGTGCACACACACACACGCACACACACACACACACACACACACACGCTCACACACACATCCAATATCAGCTCAGTCAATCTTTTCTGCACTCTTCAGACTATAGCTTTGATATGAAGCTGCCGTCTCAGATCCCATGGGCTCAACATTTGATGCAGATTAACAACACATACTCATCACACTTCACCATTCCTACCACATAATATCTTCCAAATTTAGTGCTTATGCCTCACCACTCTACACCCTGTAACTCTTTGCATATGCTAAATACAGTCAGTCTTTGTTAAGAACTGAGCTAGATTCTTTACATTGATACAAGAATGCATTTTTGCTGTGGAAACTTACAATCAAGAAATGATCCCCTTTTGACTGGTATCTACCTGAAGCCTTTAGCATTTCGATTATTCTGTCAAGTGTGATGCTTTCTGGTTCGTATTACTTTGAATTAATTAAGCATTGTCTCATAGCTTCAGGATTTTGATGAAGTGACTGTTTCTTTATAAAATAGCATTGTAAGACAGGTGTGTGCAGCTGAATCCAGACGGTTTGAATGTAAAACAAAGCACAATATTTGGATCTGATGTGGTCAGTTTAAATGCTAAAGAATTAGAGAATCTGATGAAATTCTGTCAAAGATTGCAAATGAATGTGATGGAATATTGTAAGATTCTTGGTCTGGTAATATAACAATAGAATCCAAGGAAATTGATATTCTGCATCAGAAAACATCATCATTCTAACATTCACTTTTTCATGCTCACACAGGTCAGACAGGATTTGTGGAGGTAGATTTTCTAGAATTGGATGCTCTTTCCATTGCCAGCCCTCACTTGTTTGTAAGCCAGGTAATATTTCCTCATTGCTGATCATGCTTTTACAGAGGATTGGCAATGAACAACATTGTTTGCATGATGGGGATTCATATTTACAACCATCATATGATGCCATGACAAGGAAACACATACACAATACACACACACACACACACACACACACACACACACACACACACATGATAGGTTTCTTTCACTTTCTATCTATTAAATCCAGTCACAAGGGTTGGGTTGGTCCAGAGCTCTAGCAGAACACATCTGCCCAAGGTGCTATGCTGTGAGATTGAACTCAAAATCATGTGGTTAGAAAGAAAACTTCTTAACCACATAGCTAAGCTGATGCCTATAATATGAATATTTCAGACAATGGAATATTTTTTTATGCTTTAAAGAAAAGAAGTTTTTATATTTCAGACATTTGTCCTTCTTTGGAGAGATAGAGATAGAGAGAAAGAGAGAGAGAGAGAGACAATAAAACTAATAGCTCCATCACTAAACCACAAAATGATGTAATATTTTGGTCTAATAGTTTGGTAGAAATTCGATAGTATTAAATGCTTTGCAGTGTTCTTTTTATCTTTCTTCTCATTCTATGTTCAAAAGTGGGATTGATTTCATCCTCATTTTATGAAAAAAATAAAAAATATTTCTTTGTATTTGGAAACAAAATAGTTCATTTTTCCTACCAAAATCTTAAATATTTTCTAAAATTTTCTTCCCTCTTTCTTCTAGATATTTCTAAGAGTTGGCAGTTACCATTCTCAATGCTGCGACCTTTATCTACCTAGCTGCTGGCCAGAGCATTTGCTCTGATGCCATTAGCTTGGTCACTCTTTCTTCATTTTACCATTGGGTCTTTCAGTGGATAACAGCTGAAACGGTAAGTGTCACCATTTCATCTTCGTTTCATTTGTTTTATAAATCTTTTTGCTAAATCCATGGAAAAAAAACCCCCACTAATTTCTTATCACTCAACTGCTCCCCCCAACTCCTAGTCTGTCTATACACAATATGATCTTTTCTTTTTTTCTTCTGTTGCTACTATAACAGTCTCTGCTCCTCTGAACAAGTAAAAAATGAATATTTCTCCATTCAAACTCGTTTACCACAATTATTCCTCTTCATTTTGTGGATCTTATTCAGTATCACTCTCCCCTAATCCCCCACATTTCATCCAGACTTTCATCCGGAAATTTTCAAATCTCTAGAACTATATCCTTGCCCCCGATTTAATGAAGAAACCTCTATGCAGTCATCTCACATGCTAGAAACCGCAGCCAAATCTCTCTCAACTCACACATAATTGTCTTCAGTAAAGAAGGATACATGTAACAAAACGGTCCCCAGAGATATAAAAAGTTGGGGTGATGAAAGTTGGATGCCTGTAATCATCTATTAGGTGGGGCAGGACTGAATGGGAGATAAGTAACAATGATAACTGGAGCTGATAGGATGTGGATTCAAAGATAACCTGTGCCAGAATATTGGGAAGAAACCATCTTAAGGGAAAATCCCAATCCAGTGAATAAGGGCCAGACAGATCCATCCATGGCTACAATTAAACACTTATCATACACATGAACACACAAATATTCACGTGGCTGTGTGGTAAGTAGCTTGCTTACCAACCACATGGTTCCGGGTTCAGTCCCACTGCGTGGCATCTTGGGCAAGTGTCTTCTGCTATAGCCCCAGGCCAACCAAAGCCTTCTGAGTGGATTTGGTAGACGGAAACTGAAAGAAGCCCGTTGTATATATGTATATATATATGTTTGTGTGTCTGTGTTTGTCCCCCTAGCATTGCTTGACAACCGATGCTGGTGTGTTTACGTCTCCGTCACACCGATAGAATAAGTACTGGGCTTACAAAGAATAAGTCCTGGGGTCGATTTGCTCGACTAAAGGCAGTGCTCCAGCATGGCCACAGTCAAATGACTGAAACAAGTAAATGAGTAAAAGAGTATACGCATACACACGGACATGTATGGTCACACACATACACAAGTACACATGCATAATACACTTACATATGGGCACATACCCAAATTCACACACATGCACAATAATACAAGAACACACATATACGCACACATACACATATGCACAGGTATACATACGCAATCGCACAGACACTCACATGTACACAAATACAGACACAAGTACAAACAACCACAGAACATAAACACGCTAACACACACACATACGCTCACACACACACACACACGCAGAGGCACGAGGTACATACTGACGCACATCTGGTTACGTTGTCTTTGGTTGACTAATAACCTATCTTGCGGTAACAGCTATGCTGTCTGCTTGACACTGCACTACCTGGGAACACTTACATGAGCCTTATGAAAAAATGATAGAAATCTTAGTATTAACAGTTGTACCAGCAGCAGCAGCAGCAGCAGCAACGGCGGCGGCGGCGGCGGTGGTGGTGGAATCACTTTAGAAAAGTAGTTGTATGACAGAAACCATGGTAGTGACATTTGATGACATTTGTAGTGGTAGTTAACCCTGCAAGGGACACTTGCAACAGCAGCAGCAACAGCAGGAGGCACAATGGCCCTGAGGTTAGGGCAGCGGACTCGCGCTCGGAGGATCACGGTTTCGATTCCCAGACCGGGCGTTGTGTGTGTTTATTGAGCGAAAACACCTAAAGCTCCACGAGGCTCCAGCAGGGGGTGGTGGCGACCCCTGTTGTATGCTTCCGCTCCATCTTTCTCTCACTCTTTCTTCCTGTTTCTTATCCCCGACTTCCTATGCAACCGCTGAGCCTGGATGCGCATTCATCCATCCGTCGATGCTCTCGGTGTCGGGGGTTGACCTGCTCTCTCTTCTGCGGGTCTTATGAATAGCAAAGGACCACGTTTCGGACTTCCCCCATCTTACGAGCTCTGGGACAAAGACCGTTCGCTCAACAGCAACAGTAACAGCAGCAGTAGCAACAGCAGCAGTAGCAACAGTTGTAGTACCTCATTTTATTTGTCCATTCGCAGTGTACTCCAACTTTAAACTCTAATTAATTTGTTTTCCTGTTAGTTTCTTCAAATTATCTGTTGATCCATGCATACATACATGCATGTGTGTATGTGTGCATGTGTGCATGTGTGTGTGTGGGGGGGTGTATTAATGATTATGTGAATCTAAAAGTATGTTCAGGTGCAAAGTGCATGAATGTACATTTGTATATACATTGCATCTATTATATATCTTTGTTTAAAATGTAACTTTGTATGAATGTGTAAGGATGTATTTGTGTGTGTGTACATGTTATCAACACACAAACATTTCATATTGCCCTGATAGATCATTAGCCACTACACACATTTTTTTTCTCTCCTTGTTTCTCTCCTTGTTTTTTCTGTGTCCCTTTCTGTAGAAGAGCGTAGGCTCGAAATGTAAAAGACCTTTTCTATTCCTGAGCGTTATACTAATACATCTGTTTATTTTGTACACCACCTGTCTTCGTCTTTTGTTTTTTTCGTAAACTCTCCCTATACATATATATATATATATATATATACATACACACATTATTCTTAAGTGCTTAAGTGAAATCATAAGTTTAACTGAAATCATGTGTATTTTATGTAGAATGAATGCTATGGCCATTTCAAGTGTGTGATCCCTAATAAGCAGATAGGTGAAAATGAAGTGGTTTCATGCAGCATTGAACAACTTTTGATAAGGCTGTGTAGCATGATACAAAATACCAATATAGAAGACTAATAACAATATGGCTTAATTACAAAATAGACATTTCACTTTTACCTTCATTATGCTACCGATGACAGTGCTTGGTACATCTGAGACATCAAGAAATTCCTATGTAGCCGTTTTTATCTTTTTGAATAAACTTCTTCACATAATCCCATGATTATGGCCCTTCATATTGTTTATAGAAACTCCCTTAAAGTACTTTTGTCAAATTCCCATTAAGTCTTATTAAATTTAAGACTATTCTATTTCAACAGAATTTATGGTTCTTAAGCAAATAGGTAATAGCCACTCAGGACTGATGGAATATAAAATTAACGGGATGTGCTGAGAGGGAAGTGATAGAGAAGCTCAACACTTCTCCAAACTCTTTGAATATTTTCCTTCTTCTATTTGAAATTAGGAATTTTTTTCCAAAATATTATAGGGTTTTTAAACAACATAGACACAATGTAATACAAAATTATTTTTGCTTTATTTTCATTCATTGGCATTACCTAAGGCTTAACAGAATTTTTCAAAATTGTTCATCTTTAATACATACAGAATAATGTTACTCTTAAGGTTTCAAATGACACAGTACTGCTTAGGACAGTATCACACAGCTGGCACTGAAATACATGTTATCACTAACCTTGTTTACAATCATTCTGAAGGATGCAAGGAACACTAATACAAGAGAGAAAACTCTACATATTCTTCTATCATTCATTTCCATTCTATACAAGAATGACTGCAGGACTGGCTCTTGACTAAGAAAATATTCAACAGGATATTAATCCTTTATTTGCCCAATACTGTAGCCAAAATTTTCCTCCTCAACAAATTCCCCACCATTACTCAAACAGGAACCGTGCAAATCAGCCCAACCCATATCCTGCAGTATGACAATCAAGCCGATTGTGAAAGCTCCAAAACTAATAGCTGCATTAAAGCACATCTGAACTTTCTGGTTCTCTGAAATTCATTTGCTTTGTGCTTCTGTTGCAAAACCAATTTTCTCCTGCATTGCATGTGACCACTGGAGTCTTTGAGCCTTACCAGCACATCCTTAGGAAATATCAGTTCTGCAGAGTTTTGGCTACATACAGTCACAAGCTTCACTTTCTACTCTATGATACACATTTTAAGCTGAAGGAAGAATAAGCTGTTGTCAAGAGATTTGGTTGTATCTTTGCAACATGTCTTGTAATGCCAATTGATCATAATACTGAGGAAGAGGCTGATGATAATGGTAGTAGTGAAGATAATAACAGCAATAACAATGATGATATTGATGATGATGATGATGATGATGTGGCGGTGGTGGTGGTAGTGGTGGTGGTGGTGTATAACAACAACCTGAGGAAATGTTGCTTTCTTAAGTTTTGCTTTTGAAAAATATTTTTACCTTTTTAGTTTTATCAGCTCGATTGACCATTCCATTCACTTCTCCCTTCCTCTCACTCTCTGTCTATCTATCTATCTATCTATCTATCTATCTATCTATCTATCTATCTATCTGTCTGTCTATCTATCTATCTATCTATCCATCTATCTATCTATCTATCTATCTATCTATCTACCTACCTACACACACACACAAATATGTATGCAAATAATATATCCATCAATTTATCTTGGTATCTATCCATCTATCCAGTTATCTATCAATCCAGCTATCTGTCTATTTATTAATCTGTCTGTCTGTCTATCTATCCATCGATCTACTAATCCATCCATCCATCCATCCAGCTGTACATTCACCCATCTGCTTATCTGTCAGTCTTTCTACAAACTTCTGTTAATCAATTCCCTCTCTTTTTTATAACTATCATGAAATTGTTGACCATAATGATATCGCTGCTGGTGTTGGTGGTGATGATGTCAATGGAATTTAGGTTGGTGGTGGTGGTGGTGGTGATGGTGATCTGGTGATGGTCTGTTAATGGTAGAGCGGTGGGATTTGGTAGTGGTGTTTATGAACATATGTTGTGTCTGGATAGATCTTGGTTCATAGAATTTGCATTCCATAAGCGAAATAGCCATTTGGGGCTGATTAACTATAGAATTGATGTGATAAGCTGATATAGAAATGAGGGGTGGGAGTGGCAGAGAACATGAGAGAGTGATAGAGAGAGAGATGAATAGATAGGTAGATAGATAGTTAGAGAGAGAGAGAGAGAGAGAGAGAGAGAGCACTTTTCAAAGTCAAAGTGACAGAGGAATTGAGAGAGTAACAGAGTAGGAGGGAGTTACAAAGAGAGGGAGGAGTGACAGAGTGCAAGGTGAGGTGTGACAGATTGAGGGAGACAGGTGGGAGTGGCAGAGTTTTGTGAAGAAAGATTGAGGGCTGGGGTGGAGATAGAAAAGGGAGAGGAATAGAGAGGGGAGTGTCAAGAAATGAAAGAGACAGGTAGATGACAGGGTAGATGGACAGTCACAATATTTCTACAATCACATCTAATTGCAACTCATACATACATACATATACCTACACATGCATACACATATATAGCTACACATACCTACACATGTATATACCTACACATACCTACACACATATATGCATGCATATACATACATGCATATATATATAAGTATATATATATATATATATATATATAGACACACTGATATACATACATGGATACTTTTCTGCATACCTGTATATAATTGTACTAATATATACATTTGTCAGCATACATATACATACACATACAAAGAGGGCGGTGCTCCAGTATGACCCTGACTGTGATTGCTAAATATGCTACAAGAGCTCGAACTAAATAACCTATCCACATATAATTATTCAAACATATGTACCCACTTACTTGCAAACACACACACACACACACACACAAATACACATAAACTCATACACATACACTTGCCCAACACTCCTGTTCATGCATATATACTTATATATACACAACTATGGCAATTACCAAGAGGATGTACCCAAAGAAAAAGTTGTTTATATGAAGACTGAAAAGCTGCATACATCGGATGCAGTAGTGTTGCAGCCTTGCATTCATTTTGTCGGTGCATCTGTACTGTGCAGTATTAGCTGCAGATGGCAACAGAGCTACAATAGTAGCAATAACAACGTGGACAACAATAACAACAGCAACAACTGCATGAACACACACAATAACAACAATAATAGCAATGAGCAAATGATGGAGGCTCCATGCAATCATTTAAGATGCTAAAAGTAGCAGCTAATTTCCTCTCCAACCCCACCTGGCCATTTGTAAAGTCAAAAAGAACAATTTGGGTAACATGGTTCATCATAACAATACCTGTATTTTCTACAATACCTGTAGAAAAAAAAGTGGGGTGGAGGTCTGTCATATCTCAAATTCCTTTAATCATTGGCCTGAGGCTAAATAATAACAATAACAACAGCCAATAATAGTCATAATAATTACTTTAACAAAGACAGCTAGAGTGACTATGACAACCAGAGAAAGCAACAACAATAGTTGTCATGACAACAATAATGGGGTACAGATGAGGATGTTTGTTCAGCTATATTTGTGAATGTGTAATGCAAAACTACACATTTGTGAGTATGTGTTAATAGGTGTGTAGTGTGTGGTTGTGAACATTTTTACTGCTTTTACACCTGTATGTGTAAATACAAATATGTATTTGTGTCAATATTTTTACAGGTAAATGTCATTAACTGTTGTATACCCTGCAATATGTTTGCGATTAAGAGGTGCACTTTTAGTGTGTGCTTGTGCATAGCATAATGTTTTTTTATGCATTTGTGTTATTTGTGTGTGTGTGTGTGCATGTAGATAAATAGATAGATAAACAGATATAAATATACATACACACACAGACACACGCACACATGCACACGTACATGCACACACACACACACACACAAATATATATATAATAAACTTTTACAAGAAAAAGGCAGACTTCAAAATTTTAGCTTGTTTGCCTTCTTTAGAGTGTCTGACTAAGGCGAGTGAGCTCACTGTCAAGTTGTCCCTTGTAAAAGTTAAGTTCCACTAAACTGTATTGAGTAATCATTCAGTTTAATGTTAAATTGTTTTTGTATACAACTTGACATAACAAAGCAAACAAACACTAACACATATGCATATCTGTGTGTGCATGTGTATGTGTTTGAGTGTGCATGCAGTGTTCAGTTTGCAATAAATGTCAGTGTTTGTGCATGGTGTTTCAATCTGCATGTTTATTTTCTTGAATAAAACCTGTTGATTATATATGTATGTATATATCCGAATGGGGTAACACTCAGATTCTACATGGGAGTACCCATCTATAATCACCCCTTCCTCTCATTTACATGTAGAAATCCATATGTACATGTTGAGATGCATGATACTGAAATACATATATGTCATCATCATCATGGCTCAGCTTCGCGAACGAAGATCAGGAAGGCTGTCCACGTTGCGTGCATGCACGCTCATGACTGACATGTCCGATATAGGAAAGGCAGGTCCGTGAGCAGTGTCCACAGACGAAGGTAACATCTGGTGTGGTGTCAGAGGCGGCTCGCGCCTTCCTCCTGCGTCTCTTGTCTTTAAGTGCGTTGCTTCTTTGTTCCTCAAACTTGCTGACTACGTTGAAGATCATGTGGCACCAGACATCATGGTCCGCAGCCAGGTCTGACCAGCATTGGTGGTTAATATGACATGCTGCTAGAGACTTCTTGAGGCAGTCTTTGTAGTGCTTCCTCAGAGCTCCCCTCACTCGATGGCCGGTGGAGAGTTCGTCAAACAGGGCAATCTTAGGAAGGCGATGGTTCTCCATCGGAGGTGGGACTTCAGTAGCATGGCTTCAATGCTGGGGATCTTGGCCCGCTCCAAGACTTCAATGTTTGTGACGAAGTCACTCCAGTGAACGTTGAGGATGGTGGGAGAATTCACAAGAAAAAACAAAAGACGAAACATGTGGTGTAGACAACAAGCAGATATATTAGTTTAACGCTTGGGAAGTGAAAAAGTCTTTAACGTTTCGAGCCTATGCTCTTCCACAGAAAGGAACACATAAAGAAAGAAGGAGAGAAAATAAAGATATATATATATACCACCTTCGACAGAGTAACAGTCATATTTACAACTTGAACAGACACACATATCAGTAGATAAACATATGATGTACATGTACATACACATATAAACACACACACAGACACGTCTACATACCTAAATACTCACAAACATAAACATACATATGTACATTATGTGTATAGGCATGCATGCATGCATACTCGCGTACACATATGCATATGCACATACATGCATACACACACACACACACATCATGAACTAACCGTTAATTTCTCAGATGCAGCACAGAATTTTGTCAGTGAACAGGTCGCGGCTTCAAAGCAACAAAAATATTTTGACAAATTAAATTTTGAAATGAATTTTGTGTGTTTTTAAATGGCTTATAAACACCTTCCATGCTGCAATTGTGTATATATGTATATATATGTATGCTTTCGGTGTGAATGGTTCTTTATACGGTGCCATGTTTTACAATCCTGTAAATAATAATAATGGTATTTTTATATATGCTTAAAGCGATCACTGTGCAATGACTAAGGAAAATAGTCTAATTTAGGGTCATATAAGCCCTCAACAGAGAAAAGAAGGTTTTCCTATCCACGTGGGACATGAACACACATCCCTTTGTTAATGCGACTAAGTGTGTTACCTTTACACCTGTGAATTAGCCTCCTCCGTTTCTATCAAATTTAAGAACTATTTTAGTTCCTATTTGTTTTTAAGTAAACGAACTTTCTATATGCTTTCAGTGCAAATGGTTTTTTTTATATGGTGCCATGTTCTACAATCCTGTAAATAATAATAATGGTATTTTTATATAAGCTTGAGGGTTTAGATGCCCCTTTATTAGACTATTTTCCTTAGTCATTTCGGTGATTGCCATAAGCTTTAAGCTTATATAAAAATACCTTTTGTGTGTGTGTGGTGTGTGTGTGTGTGAGTGTGTGTGTGTATGCATGTCAATATGTATGTACATCTGCTCTGACATTTCCTACACATCTGTCTATGTGCATCAATTTCAATGCATATGTGTGTGTGCATAATTATGTATGCATATTTTTATATCAATGCATAATGTAGTCAATATTTCATTATGCATGCATATAATAATGTGTGAAGTCATTGGTGTTCAACCATCTGTCACTCAACATGCATATCTCATTATGTGTGCATACATCATCATCATCATCATTGTTGTCATTATCATTTAACATCCTTCTTCCATGCTGCTCTGGGCTGGACAACGTGACCAAAACTAGCAAGTCACAAGACTACTCACACCACTACTGCCTGCTTTGTCATGGCTTCTATGGCTGGATGCCCTTCCCAATGCCACGCATTCTACAGAGTAAACTGAGTGATTTTTATGTCGTATCAGCAGCAGTAGGTTCACTCAAATAACATGCAAGACAAAGACTCCTTAGATGAATGGGGAGTAGTATTGAAGTAGGTGGCTTTGTGCCAGGGGATGAGAGAGAGAGAGAGAGAGAAAGGACAGAGAGAGTGAGAGAGAAGAAAGGTGAGAGAAAGGAGAGAGTGAGAGAGAAGGGGAGAAGTGAGAGAGAGAGAAGGGGAGAAGTGAGAGAGAGAGAAGAGAATGGGAGGGAGAAACAAGAGGAGTAGAGAGTGAGAGAAAAGAGATGGAGAAGAGAGAGAGGAAAAAGAGAAGAGAAAGAAGAGAGAAGACCGAGAAGATGTGACCAGTGGTCAGGTGGACTGGGGTGTGAGAGGGCCTCAAGTTACAGGGAAGTATATGAAACTGAAGTGGAAGCAAGGTGTGAGTGGATGAGCAAGTTCTTAAGATGGTGAAAGGGGAGGTGGAGGTGGAGATAGAGGGAAGGAAGGTAGTGAGTGAACACAAATAGGGGGGAGGTGGTTAGGGGGCTATATTATGGTGTAGAGATTCAACAAGAACAAATCGGTGTATATGTAGCCATATCAATGTTTGAGGAATATGAACCAGTGTTACCGTTTCCTACATGTAGACATATGCCAAGGTCCATTGATACATGCATGCACACATAATCTTTGGAGTATATGTACACATGCAAAACTTAGTCTATGCATGAGCATGTCATGTTTGGCTCATCCATGCAAGTAAATACAATGTTTAAACCATATTTGCATGTTCTAATAATTGGGGAAAAGCATGTATTTTAAGGACTGGTGCATATGCACAGCTGCATTATTTGGTATACAGAACTTCATGTCAATGTTTGGTGCATGTATTCATGCAACAAGGGTTTGTGAACATGTACAAATGATATTCATATTGCATTTATGGACGGTCATGTAGTATATGTTAAATGTATGTAAATATAGGTGCAGGAGTGGTTGCATGGTAAGAAGCTTGCTTCCCAACCATATAGTTCCTGGTTCAGTTCCACCGTGTGGCATCTTGGGCAAGTGTCTTCTATTATAGCCTCGGGCTGACCAAAGCCTTGTGAGTGGATTTGGTAGGTGGAAAATGAAAGAAGCCTGTAATATATATATATATATACGAGGCAGCGTGCTGGCAGAAACATTAGCACACCGGGTGAAATGCGTAGCTGTATTTCGTCTACCGTTACATTCTGAGTTCAAATTCTGCCAAGGTCGACTTTGCCTTTCATCCTTTCGGGGTCGATGAATTAAGTACCAGTTACGCACTGGGGTCGATGTAATCGACTTAATCCATTTGTCTGTCCTTCTTTGTCCCCTCTGTGATAGCCCCTTGTGGGTAGTAAAGAAATATATATATAAACTATGAGTTAGAGGTTATGCAACCGTCTAAGGGATAAATGTATCCGCAGGCACTGCTGGTGTATTGCCTCACTATGTATAGGCCTTGCTGTAAGGTTAACAGTAGTTGGTAATTTAAATGGTAAACTGTGGTTTAATATATTCAGATAAGAAAAAGAAATGGTGCAACAATTAACAATTACAAGTTGATCACTGGTATTAAAAGGTCATAGTTTAATTAAACTATGACCTTTTAATACCAGTGATCAACTTCTAGTTCTTAATTGTTGCTCCATTTCTTTTCTTATCTGTGTGTATATATATATATATATATATATATATCTGTGTGTATATATATATATACTAGCATTAAAGACCCGTCGTTGCCAGGTCATAGTGCTAGTGCATGTATATATGTGTATATATATGTGTACATATTACATGTACATCTATATATATACATCTACACATAAAATACAAAATACAAAGTTATATCTTGATATCGCTATAGATAACAATGCTGAAAATATATAACAGATTGGAATTGTTAGCCCGTCTCTTGTAATTTCGATCAATTGTATCTTGTCCTCCCTCTTGTATAGAAGTGTGGCTACAATCCGACAGCTGCAGTGAAATTCATTTTTGGACTTTCTTCTATCGAAGACATTTTAACGAAAATATTTCCGTGTAAACGGTGAAAATATTGTCAATTTCCCCAAACAGGGACACAATTCAATTTTTAAACAATAACCAAAGCTTCTTCTCCCAAAGGGGGAGGGTTATGGTTTACAATTATTTAACAAATGCAACACAACAACGCTTCCCTTATGAGGAACCAACAAACGTGATAACAATAGTTAAACAGAAATAATAATAACAACAAACCTTACGGTAAACCAAAAAGCAGTACTCTGTTGAAGCTATAGGCCTTTATGGATCAGAAATAAACTAAGAGCAGTACTCAGTAGAATGCTTAATGCTAACTAATTAGCAAATAATCTAATGTAAAAGCCGTGCACACCTCCATCTGGACTATTCCATTTCTGCACTTAAATTTTATATTTTATTTATTCCCATTCATGTGAAACCACTGATTCAAGTTCAAGTCATTGATGCAATTTTATACCAATTGCTATATTTTTACTTTTGTTATGTTACGATAATATTATACTTTAGTTTGATTTTAATTATTACTTACTACATATAATTCAATTGTTATTATTATTTTTATTGTTAAAGTGAAAGTATCTGACATAAAATAGAGAAATGTTTTTGTTTCACTTTTAACACATAATACTGAAGTAGTGGAGAAGATATGATATTGCTATGGGCTCGCTCTAGGCAAGAAGTTGAACATTTTTTTTTTGCCAATGACACTCCCCGGACCCTAAGTAAGGCATGTGTAAAATTTGAATGAAATTGGTTGTGTAGTTCTCAAGTTTTAGGGAAACACACAGACAGATAGACACACATTCCCAGTTTTATATATATAAAGATATATATATATTATATATATATATATATATATATATATATATATGTTATATATATATATATATATATATATATATATTATATATGTATATATATATATATATATATATAATATATTATATATATATATATATATATAGATAGATAGATAGATAGATAGATAGATAGATAGATAGATATGTATATGTTATGCATGTGTGTGTGTATCTGTGTTTGTCCCCCTGCCATCATTTGACAAACAATGCTGGTGAGTTTATGTCCATGTAACTTAGCGCTTTGGCAAAGGAGACTGATAGAATAAGTACTAGGCTTACAAAGAATAAATTTTAGGGTTGATTTCTTCAACTAAACTCCTTCAAGGCAGTGCTCCAGCATGGCCACAGTCAAATGACTGAAACAGGTAAAAGAATAGTATTTGTTGAATGTATGAACATTTAGTATGTGTTGGATAATTCCCATGTAGTATATGTTGAATGTATGCTCATGTAGTAAATGTTAAATGTATGCATGTGTAATATATGTTGAATGATCTTTATGTAGTATATATTGAATGTATGCTCATGTGTTTGTTGATGTATCCACATTTTATGATTTGGTGCATTTGTGACATACAGTGGTAGTGCATTTAATGGTTGTGATGTTTGAATCCCAGATCACTGGAAATGAGTTCAGCTCAAATTCAAATATATATTGTTGTTCCCTTATGGAGAAATTCTATAGGGCAATTCTGTATGGGCAATATTTTGGGGCAATGTTATAAAGCATTCTACAGGGCATTTTTGGAGGTCAATTCTATTGGGATGAGCCAATAGATTAATTTTAACGGCAACTTTGTTGGGCAAATTTATTGGACAATTCTATTGGATGATTTCATATGACCAATACTATAAGACAATTTCTAGATGAGAATGTTTTTGGACAAATTTATAGGGCAATTCTACATGGTTAAGTTTACTAAAATCTCTATGAAAGATTCTCTGTGATAGACTTGCACACTATCCCAGGAGGCACCTCACCTACCATTTACTTTGCAGGGTCAAAGTAGAGTTGACAGTTTGTTATTGTGATAATTTATAGGGTTTTAAAACATTAGAATGGGCTATATTGCAGTTCTGGGTGGGATTGGTTAATCAGGGTGTAGGGTATATGGTGTGGGAAATACAATATGTAAGTTTACAGAATTTTAATATCAAGAATATTAGTTTAATTTTCTTTTAAAGGGAAGATAATTTCATTAAATCATTTCATGCCTCCTAATACCACTTTTCTGCCATAACCCTATCAAGTAATGCTTAGCGGTATTTCGTCTGTCGTTACGTTCTGAGTTCTTGACAAGAAGAGATTTTCTAATTGAACTTTTCTTGATGAACACTATGGCATCATCTTTGAAATATTAAACTTGAGGCAGAGCCTATATTTGAAGAAATTCTGTTCAGGCAATTGAGTTCTGAGTTCAAATTCCGCCTTTCATCCTTTCAGAGTCGATAAATAAAGTACCAATTTCGCACTGGGGTCGATGTAATTGACTTGATCTCTTTGTCTGTCCTTGTTTGTCCCCTCTATGTTTAGCCCCTTGTGGGCAATAAAGAAATATACATAACCCTATCAAGTAATAGCAATTTTTGTAAAGTATGTACAAAACATCTTGAACCTGTTTTTAAGTAACTTTAAGTAACTTCTTTTGATGACTCGACAAGAAGAGATTTTCTAATTGAACTTTTCTTGATGAATACTATGGCATTGTCTTTGAAATATTAAACTTGAGGCAGAGCCTATATTTGAAGAAATTCTGTTCAGACAATTGAAGAGGATATAAATAACTTGATTGAGAAGCATATGAGAAACTGTCCATCAACAAAGCTGAAGGAACTTTATTGGAAAGATGCTGCAACAACTGAATGCTGAGGAAGAAGAGAATATACCAAGAGAATATATCTGGCATCAGCTCACAGACATTGTAAGAATGATTCAATCTAGATCAGAGAATGGGAAGTCAAGTGTGAATTATTTTTCTAATCAAGTAACACAACACTTTTAGACTGTCCAGAAAAATAGCCAATGACAAAACACTCTGCGTAATTTATTTAAAAAGAAAATAATGCAAAATTTTCAATGTCTGCTGCTTCTTCTTTAAGAAGAGAAGATCCAGATGATTCTGCTGCAGAAGGAAGTGGTACCTCTTAAACTTTTCTTGCTCTCTTCCATTCCATCATCTTACTGCCCATTTCTTTGACCGAACTCTACCAAATTCAAATGAAAAATTCCTCATTTTAAATATTTCCTTTTTCAAAACTATTTAGTATGCTTCTTTTCAAATTGATCAAACCTGACAACGTATATGTGTAGAAACACACACATATCATATATCAAACCAAAAACAATTAAAACGATAAACCACAAGGATTGAAGCTGACCATGAGTTTAATTAAATTATTAATTTTTAGAATTTAATTAATTACTTTTTTGTTCATTTTACATGTTATTAATGATATTCACCATATAATAACAATTGTTTTTATGTTTCTTTAAAATCCTGTTAGCTCTTGTATCATTGGCTTATATTATCAGGAAGAAAGATCTTTTAAAGGATTTGTAATATATTCTTTTGATATTTTTTCTTTTCTGTTTATTTACTCATGTAACTTATCTTATTGTATAATTATTAACTTTTTACAATATATTCATCTTTTCTTTATTGATAATTTTTGTTAATTAACTTCTAGAGCAAACTTTGGGTGAAGACTTAGATTTGGCTGAGATTTTGGGATGAATAATTGTAAAAAACAATTAATATATATTTTACTTGATATCTATGGTAATGGACATCTGCAGTGAATGGACTTCATTACCAAATATAGACATATATTTATAGTATTTTGATACTATCTGTTTGTCTCTCTCTCTCTCTCTCTCTCTATCTATCTATCTATCTATCTCTCTATCTGCCTCTCTCGCTCCCCCTTCTCTCTCTCTATCTATCTACATGTATATACGTTATATATTTCCTTATACAAAATCATAATTATGGCCAGTGTTGGTGATACGTGAAAGACACCCGTGCCAGTGACATGTAAGAGTCGTCTGTGCCAGTGACACCTTGAAGGCACCCATGCTGGTGACATGTGAAGGAGACCCAGTACACTCTATGAAGTGGTTGGCATTAGAAAGGGCATCCAGCCATGCCAATACAGACTAGTGCTTGGTGCAGCTCTCTGGCTTACCATTTCCAGTCAAGCTGTCTTATCCATGCCAGAATGGAAAACAGACACCAAATGATGAGGATGATAATTATATATATAAATACATTGATCATTCATTCATTTGTTTGTTTTTACATCCATTTCTCAATGCTAGCCAACGATTGATGTATATATATATATATTCTTTTATTCTTTTACTTGTTTCAGTCATTTGACTGTGGCCATGCTGGAGCACCATATTTAGTCAAACAAATCGACCCCAGGACTTATTCTTTGTAAGCCTAGTACTTATTCTATTGGTCTCTCTTGCCAAACTGCTAGGTTACAGGGACATAAACACACCAACATCAGTTGTCAAGGGATGGTGGAGGGACAAACACACACACAAATATATACATATATATATATGTATGGGCCTTTTTCAGTTTCTGTCTCCCAAATCCACTCACAAGGTTTTGGTTGGCCCAAGGGTATAGCAGAAGACACTTGCCCAAAGTGCCATGCAGTAGGACTGAACTCGGAAACATGTTGTTGAGAAGTAAGCTTCTTACCACACAACCACTCCTGCACTTATATATATATATATATATATATATATATATATATATATATAATATATATATATATATATATTGATAAAACGGTAAGATAACAAAAGAAAGAAAGAGACCTCAATATTATGTAAATAGAGGAAATTTATCTATACAATATGTTACATTACTCGGTAGTCAAGATAAAACTCTGAGTTTCAGATGCTGAAGTGGAAATCCACAACACCATCTCTTCGGTTATCTGGCTATTTGAAAACGTTATGAAAAAATACCGTTAAAAATGAAGGGAAATTACTCTGTTATAACTCTGCTTTGCCTGCGTACTTATACATCGCTCGCATTTTTCGTCATAAAAATTATATAAAAATACATAAAAATATATAAAAATATTTCTTTTGTTATCTTACCGTTTTATCAATATATATATATATATATATATATATATAAGTGCAGGAGTGGTTGTGTGGTAAGAAGCTTACTTCTCAGGCAAAGCAGAGTTATAACAGAGTAATTTCCCTTCATTTTTAACGGTATTTTTTCATAACGTTTTCAAATAGCCAGATAACCGAAGAGATGGTGTTGTGGATTTCCACTTCGGCATCTGAAACTCAGAGTTTTATCTTGACTACCGAGTAATGTAACATATTGTATAGATATATATATATATATATATATATATATATATGTTTATATATATATATATATATATATATATATATATATATATATATATATATGTTTATATCTATCTATATATGTGTGTGTGTGCATGTGTGTGTATATGTATGTATATATATATATATATATATATATATATATAATATATATATATATTACATATACACACATATATATACACATATATATCTATACATACTTATATATATGTAAACATATATATATACTTATATATGTGTATATATATATATAACATATATATATAGATAGAGAGAGAGAGAGAGAGAAAGAGAGAGATAGATAGATAGATAGAGAGAGGAGAGAGAGAGAGAGAGATTGTTGAAAGAGAAGTTAAAAATCCATACAAATAAAAAATTATGATTAAAAAAGTAAATAAAGTTGGAAAAGGCAAAGAAGTATATTTTTAGAGGATGTTTAATATATTTGTGATGGAGAGTGATTTAAAATACAACCGGTTTCAATGTATCCATCTTATCAAATATTAAAAAGAATTTTTTGGGTAAGTCAAAGAGGAAAAAATGTGGGGGTTAACAGTTTGTACCCCTGTTTTAGTGCACACTGAAATTTTACTTTAGAGTCACTTCTTATGTTTTGTCTATGTAGATTTGCTGTTGCTGTTGAGTGTAGCGGTCTTCGTCCAGTGGGAGAAGTCCGAAACGTGGTCCTTTGCTATTCGTAAGACCCGCAGAAGAGAGAGCAGGTCAACCCCCGACACCGAGAGCATCGACGGATGGCTGAATGCGCGTCCAGGCTCAGCGGTTGCGTAGGAAGTCGGAGACAAGAAACAGGAAGAAAGAGTGAGAGAAAGTTGGAGTGAAAGAGTACAACAGGGGTCGCCACCACCCTCTGCCAGAGCCTCGTGTTTTCACTCAATAAACACACACAACGCCCGGTCTGGGAATTGAAACCGCGATCCTCCGACCGCGAGTCCGCTGCCCTTACCATTGGGCCATTGCGCCTCCACATGTAGATTTGGAGTGGGGTTCATGAGTTCGAGTTTAAGGAATTTTATTGAATTGATGTATGTATGTATGTAAGTACGTATATATGTACGTATGTATATGTTGTATGCATATATGTGTGTATGTATGTATATACACATGCATATGTTTCTGTCTTCTTGTCATAGCACTATAAGTCATAGTTATGATTGTTGGGCATGGGAAGGGGTAATCCTCCTTGATGTTATGGAACATAGCTCTACCATAAGCAGCAACCAGGACATTGGAACATTCAAAGAGTTTAGAGAATCAAATATATTATATATATATATATATAATATATATATATATATATATATATATATATATATATATATATATATATATATATACCATCATCATCATCATTGTTTAATGTCCGCCTTCTGTGCTGGCATAGTTTGGACGGTTTGATAGGAGTTGGCCAGGCAGAAACCTGCCCCAGACTTCTGTGTCTGTTTTGGCAGGGCTTTTACGACTGGATGCCCTTCTTAACACCAACCACCCATCAGAATTAACTGAGTGCATTTTAAGTGACACAACCACAGGCAAGGTCAGTTTTTGCAAGGTTTTTACAGCTGGATGCCCTTCCAAACGCTAACCACTTTACAGTGTGGACTGGATGCTTTTTAAGTAGCACCAGCACTGACAGGGTCACCAAGTAACTCGCAGACAAAAATCTCTTGAGAGGGGAGGAGGTGATCTTGTGTCAGATGATGAGACAGAGAGGCAGAAACAGGTATCTTGCTGTAGAGGGCGTACATTGTTACCCAGCTGGAGATATATATATGTATATGTATGTACATATATATATATATATATATATATATATATATATATATATATATAATAAATAATTTACACACATGTATGTGTGTATGTATATAAATATATACATATATATACATAATATGGGTACAGGACGTCACTAACGGTACAAATAACATGAAATACGTAAACAAACGAGTTAAATACGTAACGAACGAAAAAATAGAACTCAGGACAAGTAAACACAAAGAAAGGACCCTTCATCAGTTTTTGACTGTCTATCTACTCCTCATTTCAATCATTCAACGACAATATGTGTCTTCAAAGACAGTTGCTCACGTAAGTATCAAAATAAAATTTTGGCTTTATGGAAGGTAAAAGTTGGGAACAAAAATAGAGCAGTGGAGATATACAAGGAAACCGAACGAAAACAAGCATGGAGGGTCGTTAGACCAGAACGAGAGGAAAATAGTGAACGCTGGGAGAAAGATTTTTTTGAAAAGATAGAAGAGAAAGAGAAAAACACGTCCACTCTTTTGAATGCCTGTGCAGGAATAGAAAGATGGTTACGTGAGGAAAAGAAAGATGGATAATGGTCACGTGGGAGCAAAGAGAGAGAGAGAGAGAAAAAAGAGAAAGGGGAGAGAGAGAGATAGAAAACGGTGAAGGAGGGAGGGGAGAAAAAGGGAATTGGAGAAGAATAGAGGAAGAACACAGTATAGAGTAGAGTCGCATCAAAAAGGTGAATATATATAATATATATATATATATATATTATATATATATATATATATACTCTTATTTAAATCACCGAAAAAACACTGATAATAACTACAGAAATCGACCGTCTGTGAGCAAACGGGTCAAGACAATCTTCAACATACATTAAGGTATTTGGATTCACGTGGACCAGTTTCTGGACTGGCATTATAGCCTCACCTTCCTCAGCACGTTTTACCATGATGAAAAGCCCCAACTCGTCACGTTGAAGTCTGCGCTGCAACTGGTTTGTTTTGCGCCAAGCCATAGCAGTCACCAGTGTAAAAACAATTTCAATACGGAGCAAATAATTAAGGAGAAAAATGTTTGCGAAGATATTACTGACTTTGTTATTATCTAGTGTAACAATTAAAAATTATAATAACAGAATGAATAATACAGGCGATTGCAGGCCCAAAATGCATAAATAGCCGAAGGATTAGAATTAATTAAAGGATATACCAAGTATACCTACCTATTGAAATAACAGTCAAAGCTCTTACTTAAAAGGCCCCCCCCCCAAAAAAAAAACGCCGATAATAACTACAGAAATCAACCGTCTACGAGCAAACTGGTCATGACAATCTTTCAAAATACATTGTTATCGCCATATTAATATGGCATTCTTATCGATATAAGAATAATCGCTGCCGCTGGTCAGCTCCACGAGGCCACCGCCTTAAGATAGCTATTGATACACGATCTGTATCCATTATAGAGACTTAGTAATTTTAATATTTCTATTATATATATATATATATATATATATATATATATATATACATACATACATACATACATACACACACAAATCCATATATATATTGTTGTTACGAGAGTCATTGACACCCCTGTGGGACTGGAAGAATGGACTAGCGGAACTCTTATAAAGAGTAGCGTACTGGTTGAGACAAAGGGTTCTGGGAGTCGTTGAAATTTTGTGGAAGTCGTAGGAAAATGTGGAGATCGTTGAAAGTTTGTAGTTATTGAAACATCGTGTTTAGTGGAGTAATTCGAAGCACGTCGTGTGAAGACAGTTGTGTTTATCTCCCCTTCGGGAAATCTGTATATCCGACGTATAGAAGGGTGTAAAAGTAGCGACGAAACCTACGTCGGACGTAAGATTTTCTTTTGATACAAAATCAAAGAAAAATTAGTTGATATGGAAGGTTTATTAGCCTCCGTGGTGCAGTTGCAACAGCAACAACAGTATTTACAACAACAACAACAGTACCGACAGTTGCTGGAATTAATATTGAATTGCAGAATTTAGTTATAACCCAGAAGATATGACTTTTTCTGCATATTTCCGAAGATATAAAGAAATCTTCAAAGAGAAATGTAAAAATTGGATGGACAATGAAAAGGTACGACAACTTTTAAGAAAATTATCCCCTGCCAAACACGAAATGTACTGTAACTACATTCTGCCCCCCAAAATCATTTGAAATTTGTTTCAATAAAACAATTAAATTATTATCGAAAATTTTCAATATTCGCTGGGAGTGTTTGAATTTATTAAAAAAGATTATGAAGATTTTGTCACCTATGCCGGAGTCGTCAATCGAGAATACGAAAAATTCAAACTAAAAGAATTAACCCCAAACATGTTCACATGTCTAATTTTTGTTCAAGGGTTAACTGCAAGCAAAGATGCAGAGATACGGGCTCGGATATTGACAAAATTAGAACAGGACCAGAATTTAACTCTGCGGGCAGTGGCACAGAATTATTAATCTACGACATGACGCAAATAAAATTGAAGAAAAGGAATACTCTCACATACATATGTGTCGACCTGTAACGTATAAGGAACTGTCAAAAAATCAGACATAAAAGCTCGCATTGCAGAGTAAAAAATTCTGGAAAGGTTTTCTCCACAGAAAGTCTAGGCGAGGTTCACAAAAGAAAGTTTGTGTGCATAAAAATTAATAATGTGAACATGAAATTACAGTTAGATACAGGCAGTGATATTACAATTATTAACACTGACACATAGAAAAAAATAAGAAAAATTACGGAAAGTGCCTCGGGAAAAAATTACATTTGGGGGCCAAAAGGATAACTGAAGTTACATTTCGGGGTAAAACCCTGAAAGCAAAAGTTTTTGTGTTGAAAAATGCAACACACTTGTTCCGTACTGACTGGATAGAATTGTTTAATTTATGGGACCTTCCCATAAATCTGTTCTGAAAAAAACGTAAATGGTTTTACCTCCAGTAAAAACAAGTCGTCAGACGAATTGAAAGAAAAAGTAAAAAATTAGGTGCGATAAATTAAGTCTGTGTACCAAGACAAAGACGTATTTTCAAATAAAAGAGAACGTCATACCAGAATTTAAAACAAAACGAACGGTACCCTTCGCAGCGACGAAGCAAGTCAACGAAGAACTAGAGAGACTAGAAAAAATTGGAGTTATCCAAAAAGTGAAATATTCTAAATGGGCAGCACCAACTGTGTATATTAAGAAAAGAAAATTATAAAATCAGAGTGTGCGCTGATTTTTCCATTGGTCTAAACGAATGTCTTAAAACGTGCCACTAACCGCTACCTACTCTGGAGGATATTTTTGCGAAATTAAACGGTAGAAAGATATTTTCTAAATTGGATCTCTCTGACGCGTACCTACAAATTAGAGTAGACGATGAATGCTCGAAATACCTAACAGGTAACACACATAAAAGACAGTATAAGTACAACAGGTTACCATTTGGTTTAAAAGTCGCACCAGGGATTTTTCAACAGATTATGGATGTAATGTTAGCGGACTGGGAATTCGCAATTCCATATCTGAACGATATACTCATCAAAAGTGAATCCAGGGATCAACACATCGAGCACGTAAGATATGCATTTGAAAAAATAATTACGTATTATGGCTTTACCTTGAGTGAAGAAAAGTGTGAATTTGTTTTACAAGAAATAAGATATTTAGGACAAACTATTCACAGAAATGGACGACGACCTGACCGGTCGAGGGCAGACGCAATTAAAATTATACCACCTCAGACTAATATAGCGACCTTACAAGCAATTTTAGGACTGGCAAATTATTACCAAAATTATATCCCAAATATGCATAAGGTTAGGGCTCCACTGAATAATTTGCTGGAAAAAGATATGAAATGGAATTGGTCAGAAAATTGCCAAAAGGCGTTTGACAAAATTAAAAAGATAATATCTGATTTGTCGTTGGTTGGGATTGTTTTAGCTTCAGACGCTTCTGAGCACAGTATAAAGGGGCTAAACATAGAGGGGACAAACAAGGACAGACAAACGAATTAAGTCGATTACATCGACCCCAGTGCGTAACTGGTACTTAATTTATCGTCCCCGAAAGGATGAAAGGCAAAGTCGACCTTGGCGGAATTTGAACTCAGAACGTAACGGCAGACGAAATACGGCTACGCATTTCGCCCGGCGTGCTAACGTTTTTGCCAGCTCGCCGCCTTGCTTCTGAGCACAGTATAGGAGCAGTTATGCTACATAAATATAAAGATGGTAGCATGAAGGCGGGGGTTCATGCCTCACATTCTCTGATATCAGCAGAGAAAAATTAGAGTCAAATCGGTAAAGAAGTTTTAGCGATCATTTTTACCGTGAAAAAATTTCACAGAATTTTGCATGGTAGAAGTTTTCGTCTACAAACTGATCACCAACCGTTATTATCGATATTTGGATCGAAAAGCGGAATTCCTACTTATCCTGCTAATAGGTTACAACGCTGGGCTACATTATTAAACAACGATTTCAAGATGGAGTATATTCCATCCAATAAATTAGGCCATGCGTATTGTCTATCAAGACTGATTTCGAAAAAAGCGGAACCATTTGAAGATATTGTGATTACCGCTTTGCGAGCGGAAAATTGAATTAAAAATATTTTGTGTAACATCATTCGTGAACTACCAGTTACTTTAAAAGACATACAATTGAAATCGGAGAACGATAAATTCATTATAAAAATGAAAGAAACACTGAAGGCTAAAGAAAATAAAAACATGCGCAGCACAAAGGCGAACCATTTCTCACTGTGTGATGTATGCACAAAGAGTCGTCGTACCAGCCTGACTACAAAAGCGTTTACTGAAGGAATTTCATATTGGGATTTCGAGAATGAGATCACTAATGAGAAGTTACGCATATTGGCCTACAATGGACCGTGGCATTGAAGAATTGGTGAAATCCTTCAGAAGTTGTGCCCTTGCAGTCAAGTCACCACCGGTAAAATTCCAACCATGGCCTAAAACCGACAGTCCGTGGACCAGGCTTCACATAGATTTTGCTGGACTAGTAAATGGCGCATATTACCTAATTGTAGTAGATAGTTATACTAAGTGACCGGAAATGTGTATATGTAGGAAACCAACCTCTACGGTAACAATAGAATTTCTTCATGAACTTGTTGCAAAATATGGTGTCCTGGATACCATAGTATCCGATAACGGTATGGAGTTTAGGGCGTATTAGCTTAAAATCTTTTGTAAAATGTTCGCAATTGAGCACATCTCTACTCCGCCATATCACCCAAGATCAAACGGTCAAGCGGAACGGTTAGTGGATGCATTTAAGAGAACATCTAAAGAAATCAAGGAACGAGCTAATCGATTAAGCAGCATTGACAAGAATTCTTCAGGGTTTATAGGATAACACCAAACTCAAACACTTGTTCAGACAAGTCTTTTGCTCGAAAAATAAAGTCAATTGTTGACAAACTGTTACCAGTAAGAAAAAAAAAGGGAAAATGCTGGAAATACGACAAAGTATTTTAATATAGGTGAGAAGGTGTTTTTCAAAATATATATAAATGGGAAAGAAGGTTGGGAAGACGGAGTAGTAACAAAACGAATAGGCAAAATGGCGTATATGATAAGCGACGAAAATTGGGAACACAAAAGATATTTAAACCAACTAAAAAATAGATAAGCGGAAAAGGAGAAAAAATACCCATGGAAGTGTTCTATGACACCTTTACTGTTCCAACGGCACCAAAAGTCGAACCTAGGCGTAATAGCATAAGAAAGAGGTGACAAACAGAACGGTTGGAAGTAGTGCCTAACTGGAATAAATATTAAACTTCCCTAGGAGGTAAATCTCAAAGGGGAAGATGTTGTGGCCGGAGTCATTTACACCCCTGTGGGATTTGGAAGAATGGACTAGCCGAACTCTTATAAAGAGTAGCGTACTGGTTGAAACAAGAGGTCGTAGGAGTCGTTGAACTTTTGTGGAAGTCGTGGGGAAACTATGAGATCGTTGAGAGTTTGTAGTTATTGAAGTATCGTGTTTAGTGGAGTAATTCGAAGTTCGTCGTGTGAAGACGGTTGTGTCTATCCCCGCTTTGGGATATCTGTATATCCGACGTATAGAAGGGTGTAAAATATATACATATATACACATACAAACATATATATTTGTTAATGTTTAGCAGAAGTAACAGAATGACTCAAGTTCCAAGAGTTTTGTGTGTTGGTACTTTCTGAACTCTTGGACCTTCAGTCACTTTATTGTTTCTGTAATAATCAATAAAAAATATACATATACTCATATTTCGAGTTCTATTTTTTCCTCTTTGCATCACCATACCTGTACATGTAGGTATGTATGTATATATGTATGTATGTATGTATGTATGTATTATGTATGCATGCATGCATGCATGTATCTATCTATCTATCTATCTATCTATCTATCTATCTATCTATCTATCTATCTATATATATATATATATATATATATATATAATTATATATATATATATGTATACACACACACATACACACACATATACATATAAATATATGTGTCTGTATGTATGTATGCATATATGTTTATATCTATCTATATATGTATGTGTCTGTGCATATATACGGATGTATGTATACACAAGAGATTGCTTTCTGTTTCTATCAACCAAATCCACAAACAAGAATTGGGTCAGCCCAGGGGCACAGATGAGACACTTTCTCAAAGTGCCATGCAACCATACACACACCTATACCTATTGTATATATACATGCATGCATATATATCGTCATCATCATTTTTATTTAATACCTACTTTTCATGCTGGCATAGATTGGATAGTTTCACAAGACCCAGTAAGCTGCAAGGCTGAACAGAGCTCAAATATCAGTTTGGGCATGGTTCTTATGGCTGCATGCCCTTCCTAACACCAACCACTTTACAGTGTGTACTGAGCAGCTTTCTCATGCCAGTAGCACAAGTACAGTCATTAAGTAACTGTAAGACATAAAAAAAACAGCTGTAAAGGACAATATATATATTACTCTTTTACTTGTTTCAGTAATTTGACTGCGACCATGCTGGAGCACCGCCTTTAATCGAGCAACTCGACCCCGGGACTTATTCTTTTGTAAGCCCAGTACTTATTCTATCGGTCTCTTTTGCCGAACAGCTAGGAGACGGGGACATAAACACACCAGCATCGGCAGTCAAGCAATGCTAGGGGGACAAACACAGACACACAAACATAGATACGCATATATATATATATATATATATATATATATATATATATACATATATACGACGGGCTTCTTTCAGTTTCCGTCTACCAAATCCACTCACAAGGCTTTGGTCGGCCCGAGGCTATAGTAGAAAACACTTGCCCAAGGTGCCACGCAGTGGGACTGAACCCGGAACCATGTGGTTAGTAAACAAGCTACTTATCACACAGCCACGCCTGCGCCTATATTATATCTTTATATATAAAAGTTAAGTTGTGTGTCTATCTCCTACGATTTAGATTCCTAACTACTCCCACATTTTACGGTGCAGTGTAACTAAAAGCGGGTATCTTATAGTCGTGGTTCATATCGAGCCCTTCTGGGTATTAGCGCGCGTCTACGCTGAGTCTACGATTTAAAAAAAAATTACCATCATGTTTTTCCATTTTAATGCATTTTTTCGCTATTATATAAGGGATGTAACTCTCTAAAAATGTCTACGATGAGTCAACGATTTAAAAAAATATTTACCATAATTTTTTTTTCATTTTTAATGCATTTTATTGCTATTTTTTGGCTATAACTCTCTAAAAATGCTTATATAGTTATTTCCCTTACAAACCCGAGCAACGCCGAGCGATACTGCTAGTATATATATATTATATAGATATACTTCATTTATGAGTTAAGGCTACCATTGGTTCCATGTTAAGAGGAATCCTTCAACGCTTATCAAGCCTGTCACATGGGAATATTGGTGTTTGTCCACTGATGTTGCAAGTGATAGATTTCATAATTGTTGAGGTACTTCCCTTAACATGAAACCATTGGTAGCCTTAACCCATAAATAAAAAAAATTTATCCACCAATGCTGTGCTGATAGTGTTCAAAATTAACGTGTGTGTGTGTGTGTGTGTGTGTGTGTGTGTGTGTGTTAGAATTTAGAAACTTTGCAAGGTTGTGAAATAATTCTTTTTTAAAATGGTGAAACTTGAAGCACATGAAGCTATAAATAACAGCATGTAAATAATGGGTTAAAGCTTTCTGTTCCCCACACCTCCCCTCCATCCTTCTACCCATGTTCCCCACCTACTGCATTCTCCTCCCCTCAATCTTCTACTCTCCCCTTGCACTCTTGCAAATTACCAGGGCTTAGTTTGTCCCCGACAAGTCTCTCTCTCCCCAGCAACTCATTTTCCTAACTGATGTTCCCTATCCCTCCATTGATGCTCACTCACTGCATATTCCTCCCCACCAAACTCGCACTCTCACTCAATGAACCTTCATGCCCACTCACCCTATCCAATCCTCTGTACCTCTTTACTTGTATACCCATCCCTGTAACTTAAGTGTGCACTCCAACTCAGCTTCTTCACCATCTTCTGTTTCTGTCTCTCTTTCTCTCTTCTCTCCTCTCTCCTTCTTGAATTGATGTAGCCAAGTATCTTCTCAACAACAAGACACCTATTTCTCTCTCTGTCTTCATACTCTAACATCTAATCAACTGACACAAGACCTCCTCCCTCAATACTACTTTCCACTCTTTCAGGAGGGGTCTTTGTATTGCATGTTACCTGATCATCTCACTGGTGCTGGTACCATGTAAAAAGCACCCAGTACACTCTGTAAGGGCATCTAGTCATAGAAGCCATGCCAAAGCAAACAGACATCAGAGAGCAGTGCAGTCCTCTGGTTCACCAGCTCCTATCAAACAATTTTTACTTATGCCAGCATGGAAAATGGACCTTAAATGATGATGATTATGATGACAATGATGTGTCTATATATAATAAAAATGATGAGATAACAGGATGAGATAACAGTGAAACCTGAGAAGACTATCACTTTTCTATGTATTGAATACAGCTGTCAACTCTCTCCAATGTATTGAGTTCTGTTTCAAATAATCATTGCATCTATATATAATATATAGATTAAAATAAAAAATGAAAAGGCAAATGTTTCGTTTTTTTTTTCATTTAAATCTATGTCTATTCAGAAACCACTTCTGGCTGCCTTTGATCAGCAGTTGCAGTGGAGGTGCAATGGCCCAGTGGTTAGGGCAGCGGACTCACGGTCGGAGGATCGCGGTTTCGATTCCCAGACCAGGCGTTGTGTGTGTTTATTGAGCGAAAATACCCAAAGCTCCATGAGGCTCCGGCAGAGGGTGGTGGCGACCCCTGTTGTACTCTTTCGCTCCAACTTTCTCTCACTCTTTCTTCCTGTTTCTTGTCCCCAGCTTCCTATGCAACTGCTGAGCCTGGATGCGCATTCAGCCATCCGTTGATGCACTCGGTGTCGGGGGTTGACCTGCTTTCTCTTCTGCGGGTCTTACGAATAGCAAAGGACCATGTTTCGGACTTCTCACATCTTGCAAGCTCTGGGACGAAGATCATACGTTCAACAACAACAACAACAACAATCCGCAGTTGCAACATCATGTTTTTCCGTTGCAGCTGAAGCTGGAGCTTTAGTGATAAACCAAACTGAGCATTCAAAGTACATAACTATTACATAATATAAGTTGATGTAAACTCTTTGTATATTCTCTATATTTCAATATGCATACATGCACATCACCATCATCATTACCTCAACAACAACTTAACTCTCACCTGCTAATGTCATTATCTCTCATCTGTTTCCAAGCAAAGTTATACTTTCTCGTCGCCAGACATGTTTTCACAGAATACTGGAAATCAATGGCACTGCTTGTAAGACAGTGACACTCATTTACAATGATCAAGCAGTCTCAAGACAAGAGAACACTAACAGACACTCATTCACACTCACACACATGTATACACACGCACATATATAACACACATGCACACAAACACATACACACCATATATAAGAGTAGCTCCTTGTTATATTGTTTTCTTCATAAGAATCTCAGAAAATTCATAAGATGAGGAATTATGTACATTATTTACAATGGACAAATAGATGTACTCAGCAGCTTTTGTACCCAAGCTTTCTCTGTTCTTGTTCCTTAGGTATGTTGCTGATATTATTCCCTTTTTATATTATTAACTTCAGGCATATAGTGTAGTGGGTAAGTACACAGGCTACAAACCCTCAGATTCATCATCATCATCATCATCGTTTTGGAAAACGGACGCTAAACGATGATGATGATGATGATGAATCTGAGGGTTTGTAGCCTGTGTACTTACCCACTACACTATATGCCTGTGGACAATTATGGAGTGAATTTTGGGGGCTTATAAACCTAGTATTTTATTTTTTCTTAACACTGGCCCCCATATTACATTCATATCTGCACTAGGTCTGCTAAGGAGGTTATTGTGTCCTGGCATATGTACAGCCTCTTTTAATCTTTGTATTTTCCATCAGTGTTCTCTGTCAATTATTTTAAATTCATCCCACAGCAGGAGGTGGTCTCTGTTTTTCCATACATGTCTGGCTATACCCGATTTTTCAACATCCCTTTGTGTCACAGCTTTATGATGTTCTCCTACCCTTGCTTTAAGTGGGTGGCATATTTCACCTTTGTATAACCTACCACAACTGCATGGGATAGAATACATTCAGTTTTTGGTCATATTCTTTCCTAAGGTGGTTTTACTTGGAAAGATACTTGCGAAGCATCATATTACTTCTGAATACTGTCCTGATGTCATATGGGCCACATACCTTTTACATCTTTTCCAATAGGCCTTTGATATAAGGTAGACAGACTGTGCTCAGTTTATGGGTTTCATCCTCTCTCCTCTTTCTAATTGGAGTGGATAGTATGTTCTTTGGGTAGTTGTTGCATAGCAGATTATCTCTTAGCCGGATCATTTCTTCCTGGTGTGTATTAGGATCACTACTTATATTCTTTGCTCAATGTTTTAGGCACTGAGCAATCCCTCTCTTTATACTGTATGGATGGTGGGAATTGAAGTTGAGGTATTGTCTTGTGAAGGTTGGCTTGCGGTATACAGATTCCCTGAGCCCATACTCAGTGTGTGTTATTAATACGTCCAATAATGCCAGCTGATTGTCCTTTTCCTTTTCCATTGTTAACTGTATGGATGACTTCATTGGGTTCATGCGATCTTGTAGTACTTGGATATCCTCCAGGTAGAGCCAGAATATGAAGGTGTCATCAACATAATGCAGCCTCCCTTGTGCTAGTACCACAAAAATGCACCCAAGACACTTTGTAAAGTGGTTGGTGTCAGTAAGGACATGCTGTCACAGAAACTATAGCAAGTCAGAGATACTGAACAACATATCATCCTCCAACACATTGGATAATATCTAATTGTCCAATTCATACAAGCAGTGATACTAGAGTTAAAAATGATTCTTAACTTTTATTTGTTTCAGTCGTTAGACCAGCAGTCCTAAATCTGGGGGTTGTTTGGAGTTTCGTGGGGGTGTCATGAAGGGTTTGAGAGAAAGTAATTTATCTCCTGTATTTGAAGTATTGCAATGTCGTGTATTGCATCTGGTGGTGGTATCATAACTGTATGTGCTTTGTTCTGCTCTGTAACTCCTAAGTCACAACTTTTTCCCTCAGATGACAACTATTCTTATTCTATGTCAGAAGCTGAATGCAGTTTCTGTGAAGAGATCTCAGCTCATCTTCTGGCAGTGAATGATGTCATTGAAAGTTGCTTCCTAGGATTGGACAACTGCTGTACTGATGCATGGATCTGCAGGACCTTTTCAGTGAAGGACAGTGCCATCAGTGATATTGATGTTGCTGTGAAGGTAGAATTTCTTGAAATTCATGAGGATGCTCAGTTGAATGTTGTTTTTTCTGAACAAGAGTTTCCATTACTTTCAGTGAAACTGAAGGACAACCATCCTCTCCTTTCAATGTGCGTACTGACCATGCTGATCCAGTCACCCTCAAGGCTGGGTTCTCAGCAATGATGGCACTGAAAACGAAAGCACATAGTAGGCTTGTGATTGACACCAACATGCGGTGTTGTCTGTCAATCACTGCTCCTCGTTTTGATGTAATACGACTGCTAAACAATATCAACCCTTCCACTGAGTGAATAAGTAGATTTTGTATGATGTTCAGTAGTTCCATGCAATTTTTTTAGCTCTAGTAACATTTGCAATAAATTAGGATTTTCATATAGTTTTGTTTTATCTTACACAAAGTTCACCATTACAAAATTTATCATAGGAGCCACGGTAATACCCTGGAGAGACTCAGGGGGTAAGATGATGAAAAAGGTTAAGAACCACTGCCTTAGACTGTGGTCATGGGGCACTGGCTTAAGGAATTTTAGTCAAAATTATCGACCCCAGTATTTATTTTCTGTTTAAGACTGGTACTTATTCTATTGGGCTCTTTTGCTGAACTGCTAACATACAGGGACATAAACACACCAACAATCGTTGTCAAGCAGTGGTGGGGGACAAACACAGACACAAAGATATACACATGTAGATACACAGACACATAGATACACACACACACACACACACACATATATAATGGGCTTCTTTCAGTTTCCATCTACCAAACCCACTGACAAGGTTTCAGACGGCCCTAGGCTATAATACAAAACACTTGCCCAAGGTGCCATGAAGTGGGACTGAACCCAGGAACATATGGTTGGTAAGTAAACCTCTTACCACACAGCCACACCTGTGCCTATGATGATGATGATGATGAAAATAATGAGGATGATACACTGCATATCTCGCAAATAAAGATTTACAAACAGATGAGGATGATGATGATGATGATGATGATGATATAGGGAATAAATGTTCATCATTTTATTTGCATGTGCTTACCTGTGTGCACATATGTGTATGCATATGTGTGTATGTGTATATGCATACACACACATATTAGCCCTATATTATATATATATATATATATATATATATATATATACCACAAACAGACATTTATAGATATATATATGTATATATTCATACACATACATATGTGTATGTACATATATAAAATATACATTTATATATGTGTGTGTGTGTGTGCATGCATATATTCATATATATACATGTGCAAGTATATATATAAATATATGCATACACATACAAACACACACATATATTATAGCATGTTTGAATGTATATATATGAACTGATATGTGCATCTATGGTATAGCTCGTATATATCTGGGAGTAACAAAAGTGACTCAAGAGCTGAGAGTTTCGTGCACCATCTATCTGTCTGTCTATCTGTCTGTCTGTCTGTCTATCCATCTATCTATCTATCTATCTATCTATCTATCTATCTATCTATCTATCTATCTATCTATCTTTCAATCTGTCTGTCTGTTTGTCTGTCTGTCTATCTATCTATCTATCTACATGTGTGTGTCTGCATACACGCACACATGCACATATGCACGCAAATTATAATGCATATGTATATGAAATCATAATGAATTCATATATGCATCTTATATATGCATGCACACACATACACACATATGTTTGTGTGTATGTGTGTGTATGCACATAAACACACACATATTCTTTTATGCATTTCAGCCCTTGAGCTGTGGCCACACATTTACATATTCAGCCATACACACATACCTACATACATAATTGCATACATAGATATATATACACATATCTTGTCTGCATTTATGAAAATACATATAAACATAATATTTGTATGTATGCATATATATTCATATCTATATATGCATGCATCTATGTATGCATATGTGCACGTATGTATATATTTATGTATGTGTGCATGCTATGTATGCATGTACATATGTATGCATATATTTTATGTATGCATGTATGTATATATATATGTAAGTAAATGTACACGCATATTTTCTATGTACGTTATGTGTGTATTATATATCATTATATATGCATTACTTATCGTGTAAGTATGAATGAAATAGTATGAGTGATGTTCAGACGAACAGCTGTGCAACATAGTAGACTAAACTGTAACCAAATTACTGAACATTTTTAAAATTTCATTTATGTTTTTTTTCTTTTGCTTAGAATATAGGTAAAAAAAAAATAAG
>NC_043003.1:102656549-102686549 GCF_006345805.1 Octopus sinensis | reverse complement strand
AATTGCCTTTCATCTTTTCAAGGTCGATAAATTAAATACCAGTAAAATACTGTGGCCAATGTAATTGACTAGTCCCCTCCCTAAAATTTCAGGCCTTGTGCCTTTAGTAGAAAGGATTATTATTATTATTATTCAGTAGTTTTATTTTTATAACTTGCTTTCACTTCACTACCAAGCTCAGCTCTGTGTGCCTTGGGTATGTGCTGTAGTTTGTTGTGATGCTCTGATGGTTACTGTATTGGAAGTGTTTTGTGTAGGATGTGTGCAGTGCCCAGTAGTGCAATTTTCTGTATGTTATATGTGTTTGTAAGTCCTGGTGTTTTTGTTATGTATTTGCCTGAATATTTTTTATCATGCCTAATGCACCTACTATGATAGGAATTGTTTCTGTTTTTAGATTCCACATTCGAGTTACCTCTATTTCCAGGTCTTTGTATTTTGAAAGTTTCTCCATTTCTTTTAGAGACACATTGTCATCTGCTGGTATTGATACATCAATTAGAAAGTATTTTTTTCTTCATGATCTCTGACAACTATATCTGGTCTCTTTGCCTTAATTTCTCTATCTGTGTGTAATTATATCTGGTCTGTTGGCCTTAATTTCTCTATCTGTGTATTATTATTATTATTATTATTATTATTATTATTGAGTGAGCGAGCAGAGCATGCCATCAAAGTGACACTGGGGTAAAATATACGAAGCCCAGTATACCCATCATGACTACCCGTCTGATAAGGGTACACCAGGCACATGCATCACAACCATATGTGCGCGACATGGTGATCTCATATCAAGATAAACAGCACATGACCTTGCAGGTGGAGCCCAGTTAGAATTTTCTTCAGATCGAGTAACCCATCCCGCTCAAAAGGTCCCTGAATAAGGGTTGTTTAAGGACGTTGAACGAAACACCCATGTTTCCAGAGGTGAATTATTCAAACCCCAAAGAATCCTTCTCAACACATGGCTATGATGCTCCCCCACTTACTATGATGCTCCCCCACTTATTATTATTTATTATTATTATTATTTTATTATTATTATTATTATGAGTTGACAGAATTGTTATTGCACTGGATAAGATGCTTAACAGAATTCTTTCAACCTATTATGTCCTGAGTTCAAATTCCACTGCTCTCGACTTTGCCCTTCATCCTTTCAGGGTTGATAAATTAAAGTAACAGCCATGAACTGGGGCCAATGAAGCCATCTAGCACCCATCCTCTAAAATTGCTGGCCTTAAAAAAATAAACAAAAGGATTCATTATTATTATCAAAGTTTATTTTTTATAAAATGGATGGTGTCTTGAAGTTTGATGACAGCAAGGCTCCTCAAATCTGAAGAATCTTTCTAAAGATTCTTGTAGAATACAGGATTGTACTTTTCTTCAGGTCAACAATGCCTGCCTCAGTTCCAATATTCTTCTGCCTCTTAGGTAATATTTTGGGTATTGTACCAAATGCACCATCACTACAGGAACAGTTGTCACCTCTGCCCCTCTTTTAAACTAGTTCCTGATATTTCCATCAACCAATCTCTTTCATTCTTTCTCAGAAGAAAACCCAGTCATTTCATCCCATATCTCTTCACAACATTCACCACTGGCTTTATTTCCATTCTACACAACCAAATGTTTATCTTCTTCTTCCCTCTCTCATCTACCAAAAACATTCTCATTTCTGTTCTCTCTAACTTTCCCTGCTGTTTTGCATCTATTATTCCCTTCCCCACATCTCACACATTCAACATATACTCTCCTTATAACAATGCTACTCTGCTTCTAAAACTTCTTCCATGCACATCTCACCCTAGCAACCACTGCAAAGAATGGCCCACCTTCGCCATCTCCCTCCTTCTTTATATATCATTGTCTTTGTCGTCAATTTAACGTTTCTATGGTAGCTTAGACAGAATTTGTTGAGGTAGATTTTCTACAGGTGTTGGATGCCATTCCTGTTGCCAATGCTCACTTTTTTCCAAGCAAGGTAAAATCTCCCTATAGCCAAACAGATTGGAAACGAAGATAAGCTGCTAGTATGTTGGGTATGCTTGTTCACAACTATCACACAATGTCAACACACTAATACATACACTCACTCATATGTACCAATATATAAACATATAAGTATACAACAAGCTTCTTTCAGTTTTTGTCTGCCAAACCCGCTCACAAGGCTTTCGTCGGCCTCAAAAATATAAGACAATCATGGTGCCATGAAGTTAGAAAGTAAACTACTTAACCACACACCCACATTATATATATATATATATATATATATATATATATATATATATATATATATATGTAGAAAGATGTGTGTGTGTGTGTGTGTGTGTGTGTGTGTGTGTGTGTATTGGGTCATCCCTTAAAACTTTTATTTTCGAAATTAAGTTAAAAAAGTTCCTGGTAGGCTTGCAAGACCCTTCTTCTAAAATTCACTTGTCCGTAATGAAAAATACTCCTCCGATACCGTTCTGACCGCGTCTACAGTATTCATATTTTTTCCGTCCAAATGATTTTGAAGACTGCCGAATAAATAATAATCAGACGGGGCAATGTCCAGTGAATATGGTGGGCGGGGTATTGTTTCCCATTCGAACTGCTTCAGCTTTTGGAATGTGGCTGAACATTATGCTAATAGAAGAATACTTCTCGAATTGAAACCAAAGATGGTCGTCTTTCTTCTAGTGTGGACTTGAATGACTGGTTGAATGACCAAACCCAAGATTCTCTGCAAGTACTTCAATAGTTACGATAGGATTCTGTTCCACCAGGGTTTGCAGGACATCCTTATCGAGCTCTACAGATCTTCCAGGACGAGGATCGTCCTCTAGGCTGTAAATTCCGGCTCAGAATTTCTGGAACCACCGTTGACCCTGGCTTACACTTATTGTCCGATCCCCATATACTGCATTAATATTCCTCACACTTTTCGTTGCGTTGTTGCCTTTATTGAACTCATAAAGCAAAATATGCTCCATTATCACTTCCATTATAGTTTTGAAAAAATAACTGTTAAAATCTAACCGTACTCTTCAAAACTTGCACTAAGAATAAGGTTACGGTAAAATTACTATCTGCTTTCATAACAAGTTGATGCAGTTAGTTTATCCCGTTCCCCACTCCCAACTTTTAGTTCATGCAATTGAGAAAACATGATTTATGGGATGACCCATTATATATATGTTTGTCCTTTTTCGAGATCAGTGATTTTTCGTCACTGGAAAAAGTATATATATGTATATATATATTTGTCACGCGCTGATGACGGATCAATACCCAGAAACTCGGGTCTGTGTGTATCACATCAGGCTGGAGATGGGAACGATGGTTTCCCTTTGCAATACTGATAATGCACAGACAGTTTGTCAATAGCCAGCTGGAAGAGATGTCTTCCTGGGGCTATAAACTACAGTAGCATTGTCCCTTTATGGTCAGCCATATTTAAGTGATAAATGTACCTCACGATATCGTGCTGCTACTGTTTACATCTCGCTCAGAGATTTATTATTGCTTGTTTATCCTTTTTCGAGATCAGTGACTTTTCGTCTCTGGAAAAAGTATATATATATTTGCATTGAGAAATCGTCTCCCATCACCAGCCGGCAGGTGTCACGCGCTGATGACGGGTCAATAACCAGAAACTCGGATCCATGTGTATCACGTCAGGCTGGAAATGGGAACATCTCGCTCAGAGATTTATTATTGCTACACACATACACATATATATATATATATATTATATTGGAATAATTACTATGAAGCGTTGTGCAGAATATATTGAATAAAGGATCGTGAGTGAAGCCACAACAATGCGAAGTAAATGCAAGGCAAATCACAAGAAAACAAATATATGAATTAATGTAGACTTACCTTGTATTCAATATTTCGGGGTTATGACCCCATTTTCAAGAAATTACCAAATGTTGCCGATATGCGTGTTAAGGAACACAAGCAGGCAGACGCTTCCGTGAAAAAACATCTACGGAAATGCCAAGATCATTATGAGTCCAACAACATAATGACTGATGGGCAGGTGGGAGAAAGAAGACAGTCTGGGGATGTGCCAAACAACTTTTGATAATTAAGGCTGTTCGGTCCGAAGTAAGAAAACACTGCATTCGACTCATGGCTACTAAAGTCTCTGCACCTGGTAAAAGTACCTGCCACCAGGAGGATATGGCAATCGGAACTCTCCTCTAATACCACAACGTATTCGCCATACCAGTGCTGGGATACTTGACTAGTCTGTAGAGGAAATTCACTGTCTATATACTGCTAAAATTCTCTGATTGCTTGCTTGTTTGTATACATTAAAACCCCGTAAAATCTAGATATCAGTTGAAAACACGTACTGCCACCCTATACGTCGCTAAAACAATATACGATGCAATTCGAAAAAAAAAACTGTCCTGGGGAAAATTTGTTATTGCATACATATATAAACATCATTACAAGGAATATTGGTGGAAACTTCCCAACAATTCAAAGGGTAAACATAACAGGCCAGATATAATTATTTGTGACAGACCATCATATAGGTCAGCTGCTCTGCTGATGTGAAAGGGAAAGAAGATAAATATGGACAACTGCTTTGAAACCTCCTCTTTCTACATCTAGATAATAAATTCACATTTAACACACTTTTAGTAACCCTTGCCACAAACCAGTGCCAGAATTTCCAATGTGCTTAGGTGTGCTTAGGTGGGGAAGTCCATCTTCCTGCTCACCAAATTTTTTACGATGAATTTTTCAAATGTCAAACGTTCAAATTTTTCCCTAAAATTTATAAAAGTGAAATTAATAATGTGAACTCCTAAATTTCCTGAGCATGTGTGACTGATTGTCCAAGTAAGGGGCCTCATAACTCAACTAGCACAGGGCCTTATTTGTCCTAAATCCAGTACTGCTATTAACAATATTCTTTACATCGCCGACACCTTATTCAAACGCTTAGACGAGTAAACCTTCACCATCATATAGTTTTCCAATATCACCATTTGGTTTTCTAGTAACATCGAATGGTTTCTCAGTCCCACCACGTGGTTGTTCACTTCTGGTTCCATCTTATATTAAGTCTAGACATCGAAGAAATATAAGAATATCTTGAAACTGTTTTACATTTCTAAGGAATCATTTAATTAATAAAAGATGGCCGCGTGTTTGTATATATACGTATACATATTTCTACACACACACATATATCATATATAGATGTATATTTTCACGTATATATCTACATGTACATATGCATATATATATATATACATACATACATACATACATACATATATATATATGTATATATATATATATATATATATATATATATATATATATATATACATATATATATGTATGTATGTATGTATGTATGTATGTATGTATGTATGTATGTATATATATATATGCATATGTACATGTAGATATATACGTGAAAATATATATACATCTATATATGATATATGTATATATAAGTGTGCGTAGTTATACACATATTTTATGCACTTATACGTGCATATGAGGATTCAAAAATCGCTGTAGCCGGTTATATTAACTGACATAGCTCGTTCAAATTAAACATACTGGTAGGGTGTCATCCTCTAGATTAGGGGTTCTCGACCATCTTTTTCTATGGAGCCCTTTGATTACTATTCTATTTTGGTGGACCCCCACAGCCTTTCAATGTTTAAAAACCAGTTTTATAGCATCGCTAGCTCCTGAGCGTTTTAGGCCTTGGAGAAAAGGTGTAACTCCATTCCATGAACTGCGCTTTCGTTTTTGGTTTATAAAATACGGCCATATTTCCTCTTCTGTTACTAGATCGAAAAAACGATGAAGTACTTTCATTGGTTTCAACCATTTCCAATAGATTCACCCTTGTTGCATTCAAATTAGGTGCCAACTGCCGAAGTACTAACTTTGAACACACCTTCCTATCAGAGTAAAAGTTTGTAGAGAACCATGAAAGATTATAGAAATGTTATGCGGTTATCGATAGTTTATGGAAAATATTAGTAGCTCATAACTTGGAATTAATTCTTTTGTAGACAGTAGGAAGGCAGTTCGGGTATCGTGTAGAGGAAAGAAGTGGGCTGTTGATCTAAGTAGGGCAAAAACTAATTAGATAATATTAACAGCTTGCAGTTTAAAGTTGGCCAAAAGTGGGAGCCCAGCTAGCGGCAGCAGAATGACAGTTCATTTTCTTTTTATAAGGGAGACATCTAACTGCTGCAATATGTGCAGTTTCTCGGAGAGACAAAAGTGATGGCTGCGTGTTCCTCTGTCCCTAGCAAATAATGGAGTGCTGTATCGAGAATGTTTCATGTTATACCGGACGATGCTATTCCTTACTTCCAAGTTTTCGGATGAAATGCGACGAGAAGTGGATTTTCTTTATTGATAGACCCGATGGAGTGCATGTGTCGAGTCAGACGCTCCCTTGAACACAATAGTGGTAAGTCCTGTGACATAATCTGGAATACCACTGGGTGAGAATCGCCCTACAGACCACTACCTTGGAGAGGCATAATGCTCTGTGCAAGCAGGTGCTTTAATTTTGGCGAATGTGTTGGGGGTACTTGGGATAAAAGTATCATAACTTAGGTTTCAGTCATGATTGGCCAAGGCCATGTCTATGTAGCTTAACAGCAGAACCTGGTGTAGTCTTTTAGGTCATGTTTTAAGTCTCCATAGTTTGCTTGAGTGGTGAGTTGTGTTTGCTGAATTGTATCTTGGTGTCGGGAGCTTCTCTGGTACGTCTTGGAAGAATTTAACTGTCATTTGAATGTTTTGGGGTCTTCCTCCTTCTTTGTTTTCTTTCGGAATAATGTAGAATAAAGCATTTCTCCTGTTGTTACATGCGATATTATTTAGGAAATTACAGCTCACCATAACATTATGTGTAATAAATAGTTTATGATACATGTACTTGCTTCAAAACCGATATTTAATTAGAGACAAGATATTCATAACTATGTTAGTGAAGACATCAAAATCGAATGGGGGGATTAAACAAGGGCATTTTTTCCTCAACTCTCATTTAAGGTGGGTTTGGAGATTCTCCATATGTGCTAATTTCTCTTAAAGTCACTTTTCCTGGATCTCTATAGTAATGGGTTGTGGCTATGTTAAAGATATCTCTATCTGAGGAGAGATTATATATTTCACAACATTTCTAATTATAGTTTCTCGGTAGCTAAAATTCTGTATACAGTCTCTTCTAAACATTATTTAAGGATAACATTTGCCAGTCGTAAGGTCCAGTGTAATTCCCAAGAGGGTGATGTGGTTTGGGTTGTCATGATGGTTATTTTTAAACCATAAGTTCTTTCTAAATTTGTCCATAATGTGTTCATTCATCTTTCTTGAAATCACTAGCCACTCATCTGTGTACAGCTCTAAGCCTTGGGGTGATGTGCATTCACGAGACTATCCAGTATCAGTGATTCAACAAGGACTGCGACCTCAGCCGCCTTTAGTTTCCCATGAAGATGTCGAATAAACGGCTGCCTCCTTTCTGACCTAGTACGAATCGTGATGGTATAATAGTAAATTCATAGCGTTCATAACTATTTTAGTACCGAGGTTGTTAATTGTAATATATTGCCTCTCGAAGTCTAGAACTTGCCAAAGGTGAGATTTCGATACACTGAAGGGTTGACACTCACGATACAAAGTGGGTAAAATTTTTAGGCTTCTTTGTTCCTGATATCACAAAACCAGTTGATGCTGCTGCAGTTCCATTAAAGAGACGTTAAACTCTTTAATCTTGATCTAAAGAAAATTCAAACGCACTTTAACAAAGTCAATCCACGAAACCTCACTCAACTATGAATTCTTTTATCAGCATCTACGAAATTCAATAAGAAACGTTACCAAATTTTTGCATAAACTAGATTATATCGTTTAAGTGAAAGAAACAGACCTGACTATAAACAAACATAGATTAACTGATAAATTCAGCAAATAACTAGTGCACTGTTAACACAAATTTCTTCATAAATCCAATAAAAATAAACAGCAAAACGGAATACAAACATCCAAATTCAACAAAAATTACACCAGGCTGCAAAAAGAAAACCCCCAGCCAATCAAGAGCCAGTAAAATAATATCCAATCAACGAAGACGAAATAAAACCAATCAGCAGACACATACAAAACAATAAAATAAACAGCTGCACCTCATTCTAACTTAAATTTCTTGTCACTGTGATCTTCTCTTGTAACATAAGATCACAGCAACATGAAATTCAAAACGTGAGATAACTATTAAGTTAAAAAAAAGACATATTCTCTACAATATGCAATGAATACTCCCTTCCTCATTCTTTCAACACACCGTGAGTACCACTGACGATTTTTTTCCTCTGTCTTCCCTTCTCGAGATCTTTCCTTCTTCTATGTTTCCGACGAAGAGCTCCGCTCGAAACGGTAAACCCTCCATCTTCCCTTCTTTCCTGAGCGTCCAATAATACTTTATTTGTTCCACGTCCTCGCGTTGTTGTGCTTTTTTTTTGTTTTTGTGTTTTCTTGTTTGGATTATATATATATATAATATATATATATATATATATATATATATATATATATATATATATATATATATATATAATGATAGATTGCTAGCCACTACATATTCTTTATTTTCTCTCCTTGTTTCTTTCTGTATTCCTTTCTGTGGAAGAGCGTAGGCTCGAAACGTTAAAGACTTTTTCGCTTCCCGAGCGTTATACTAATACATCTGTTTGTTGTCTACACCACCTGTCTTCGTCTTTTTTTTTAATGAATTCTTCATATATATATATATATATATATATATATATATATATATATATATATATTATATATATATATATATATATATATATATATATATATATATATATATATAAAGGAAATATAGTGAACAAAACGAATAAAGGATAGCACAAGCGAGACAGTAGAAGTTAAAAGAAAGAGCCCTAAAATTTCGGACATTAGTCCTTCATCAGAAAATATGCATGGGATGAGTGAAAAAAAAGTTGAGATGAAAAGAAAAAAAAACAGCCAAGGTGTTAGGAGCTAGGTGGAAATGCAGTTCTATGGATGGGTAAGTTTATTCTGGATGTTTACCGTGCATCATGGCTTCTAGCCTAACATGACATTATGTGGCCACCTGCATTAGTTGTTCTCATTGACCTGCTTCCACTGACTTCGAAGCTTTGAAGATGAAGCTTTTTTCAATGCTTCACTTGAATGAAATTCAAACAAGCCACTAAAGGTATTTATTGCATATATGTACCCATTATTGGATGGTTACTGACTCCGCTGAGTTCATCTTCCACACAAACATAGAGAGATAGAGGAACTGTACTAAATTTTGGGAGTCCTAGGACAGCAGCGACAACGGGGTGAGAGGATGAGGCTGAGAGGAAGGCCATACTGCTGCTAAGAACAATGACACATACACAAGCAGACACACAAACACGACGCAAACGTATGCGCACATAAGGACACACCTCATAGAAGATCAGAATGGAGTAAGTGGAGCAAGAGCACACACGAAAACGAAGTGTCGCTGAAGAGGTCACAGATGTGTGATGAAAAATTACCGGAAATGAACATGAATTTAAATAAAAACAGTAATAAACGAGTGAAGAACAAATATATGGTGCGTGTGTTTAGTTGGCAAAAAAGAAAAAAATGACCGTCCCGAAATACAATATCTGTTTCAACACACCATTTCATATCAGGAATCTTGCAACACAAATATATACATGTGTGTGTGTGTGTGTGTGTGTGTGTGTGTGTGTAGTTATGTATATAAACATGCACACATACTTACACACTCATATGTACATACCTACACACACACACACACACATAACTCTATATATAAAGTGTTGTACATGCAAGCACACTAGAGTGGCCCTTATTTTTCAACTTTCTAAAAGTTTAGCTCCCACCCCACTATTTTGTTCCAATTAACAAAAAGACAATCTATGCAAAATTTCAGCTCAGTCGAACAACTGCGAGGCGAACCTCATCGACCATAAAATTTTGAAATTTTTACCCAGAAAGTCATTTTTACAGATAATTTTTTTAAATCTCTTATTTAATTTTCTCTTGAATTAAAAACTTGTTCAGACTTATTCTTGGTAATAGAAGAAAAAGTGACAATAAATATAATGGGGAAAGCAACTTGCAAAGCTGGGGACAGACCACCTATTTTTCGCCGTCGTCCAGTCGGCGGCCAGCCGTGAGCGAGTGAGGTTGTGAGCTACGTTCGTCCGTTGAAAGAACTGTACTGCACCTAATGTTAGTGTTGGGAAATAAAAATATCAAGAAATATGTTCGCGATAAGCAGTGAACTAATATGATTTGTCAACGTTTGTTAATTTATTTGTAATAACTTGTAAGCACTCATTCATTTTGTTGTGGCGCATTGATATAGATCTTCCCATGTTTTGTTGGTAGCCCTGACAAACTTGTAGTACCGATCGTTTCTATGTTACGTGCTTTGTATACTTATCATCAATGCCTTAGAGAAGCGAGACAGAAATACAGCACAAATCTAACCTAAATGACTGTCAAGAATTAAGTGTTGCACTAAGATGGAAAGCTACTCCCAGCACTCACAGGCGTTGAAAAGGTTAATAGACTGGCAATAACAGTAATTCTTTAAGACAAGGAGCAATTGTTGGGAGTCTCTGAAATTCCAACGTCTTCAAGAGAACAGCAAGCCATGGCTGTTTACCAAGCAGTGGAGAACTGGGGTATAATCGACCAGACACTTTGATGTGATACAACAGCAAGCAACACAGGTCGAGTGAATGGTGCCAGTACAAATCAAGAAAAGTTGTTCAATCGCGACCTGTTGTACTTCCCTTGCTGTCATCACATTTTTTAGTTAGATTTTAGGAGCTGTTTTGACTCACTGATGGGTGCAACTTCTGGTCCAGACATGGTGGTTTTCAAAAGATTTAAACAAACCTGGACGAAACTCAACAAGAAGGTTTACATAACTGGTAGCAATGAAGTGCCTGATGATGTCCGCTCTACCATTCTTGGATTTCTTGAATACCATCCTTTCTACGCAGAAACAATAGCGAAATGATTACCGAGAACTGTTGGAGTTAATGATGACCTTTCTTGGCAGCATTCCGATGAACGGGATATCGTTTCGTACACCAGGAGCTGTAAGTCATGCTAGGTGGATGCCAAAAAGCAATTTACGCATTCAAGATATACCTGTTTTAAGATCAATTTCAGTTATCTCGTGGGGAGAAGAACCCTTTAAGAAGAATATGTATTTTCTTGCTCAAGTGTATGTTCGAGCCTGGTTTTTGTCATCGGAAGTAATTAAAGCACCTCATCAAGATTTCCTATTCATGTCAACTGATAAATTATCAGAATATTGATCAAGAAATCAGTAAGGCTGCTGCGAAAAAATTTTCCATTCATCTCTGGTACTTAGCTCCCGAAACTGTGGTTCTATCCATATTTGATGACAATGTTCCAACAGAGATGAAGGCGAATATTGCTCAAGTTATGTTGGAAGCAAACAAAGGTGAAGAGGAGGAAGAAGAAAAAATTCAACTGCACCAAAATGACTTTTCTTTCTTTGCAAATATCGAGTTTTCGTCTTTTGTAATTCTTGGTACAAAAACTTGCTTCACGAGATTTTCTATCAGCACCGATTTCCTCGACAAAAAACCTTTCAACGGGGAAGGATGATCCTAGTTACAAAAGTAGACTTGAGAAACTTGAGAAGACAGTAGTTGTGAATGATGTTAGAGAAAGAGGGGTCAAACTCATTCCGGATTACAATAACATTCTCACAAACGATGGAACTGAGAAACGATTTGTTTAACCGATCATTACCGAAAACTGTAAAACATACCCAACTACCACTAAATCCACTCTTATGCAAAAAATAATGTTCAATATTCAGTGTTCGGCGTTCACATTATGTTTTTGGTTTTACAGAATTTATTGTTGTAAATAAAAATGCGTTTCTTGTGTTCTTTATTAAGAAAACCTAATATTTCTTACGTTTTTCATCTTATTTCAGGAATTTTTCAAATCAAATATGGGTAAATTTGATTCAGAACGTTTTAAACATCTGCTGGGGTTGCCTGGATGTGTCCACATAATTTTCTCTAAGAAGAAGAAAAAAAAAAAAAAGAAAATGGTGGAGAAAGGGAACAGTATGCCGCTTTTAAAAAGAATTATTCATTGTGTATACTATGTTCCAACTTCAAGGTATTTGAGTGTCGCCTAGCAGTTGTCTGATTAAGCTGAAATTTTGCACACCCCATTATTTTGTTTATTGGAACAGGATTAGTGGGTGGGAGCAGCAAAAATTGTAGCTTTCGAAAAATTACCTATTGCTAAGGGCCACTCAAATGGAGACTCATAGATGCTAAAGCAAGTACATGCTGGCATATATACACAGACACGCTAATAAATGTATACACGCATACAGACACATTCACACACACTCTCATATATGTATTCACACATGCACACTCATATATAATCATGTACATATACGGATGCAGGAAAACGTCATTACACGCACGCATGCACACTCTACATTCACACATGCATCCACGCACATGTATACATGTACACAAAAAAATCACATGTCATTGCACAGAAACACACACAGACGCATGCATATACACATGCGCGCACACACACAATGTCATTTGTGCATAGACATGCACTCACATGCACATGTATGCATATGGACAGGCAGAAACCCATCAGTGCACCCATGCACACAAACACACAGCTTCATTTGTGTATTCACACATGCACAGTCATGCACACACACACACACACGCATGTAACTTTTATTTTATATCTTGTTTCAGTCATTAGACTGTGGCCATGCTGGAGCACTGCCTTGAAAGATTTTAGTTAAATGAATCGACCCCAGGACCTTTTTTCCCTTTAAAGCCTGGTACCTGTATTATCGGTCTCTTTTGCCGAATTGCGAAGTTATGGGGATGTAAACATACCAACACCGGTTGTCAAGTGGTGGTGGGGCACAAAGGCGCACACAGTGACATAACACCATTCGAGTGTGGTCGATGCTAGAGCTGCCTGACTTGCACCCGCGCCGGTGGCGCAAGAAAAGCACCATTCGAGCCTGGTCGATGCCAGTGCCGCCTGACTGGCTCCCATGCCGGTGACACGTAAAAAGCACTATTCGAGCGTGGTCATTGCCAATGCCGCTTGACTAGCCCCGTGCCGGTGGCACGTAAAAAGGGCCCACTCCGCTCCTGGAGTGGTTGGCGTTAGGGAGGACATCCAGCTGAAGAAACCTTGGCAGAGTAGATTGAAGCTTGGTGCAGCCCCCTCGTTTGCCAGTCTCAGTCAAACCGTCCAACCCATGCCATCATGGAAAGCGGTCGGTAAAAGATGATGACGATGATATATATGTAGATGTGTGTGTGTGGTGTGTGTGTGTGTAATGATTAGCAAGTCCTGCTCTTGACAAACAAACCCTACTGCTGACCTTACAAATATTTTAAAGAATAAAAGTTTCTGGGATTGTTGTTAAGTCCCGTCTACGAAGTGCTCGTTTCAAGGCAGATTGTTCAATTCTTCGAGCTTCAAATGCTTTACATCTATTGTAGATCATTTGTTTCCAAACCGATCGATCTTGTGTCATCTGCACCCAGTCTTCAATTTTCATATTAAAGTTGCTTTTCACAGCATCCCTAAAACGTTTCTTAGGTTTATGTCTCAGACGTTTGCCACGCTGCAACTCCCCGTTAAACAACTGCTTTGGCAACCTGTCATCCTGCATCCTAGCAAGGTGTCCAACCCAACGCATCTGATTGTGTATGAGGATCATTTCACTACTGGATGTGTTGGCTTGCTGAAGAGAAACGGTGTCTAGCGTTGAAGACTTCCATATGATGTCTAGTATCCTCCTTAGGCAAGTCTGATGGAATCTTTTTAAAGCCTTGATGTGGCGCCGATGTCGTTCAGGTCCCAGAAGAGTACAGGAAAACCGTTAATATGCAAGATTCATAGATACTAAGCTTGGTTTTGAAGGTGATACCCCTGTCAGATCACACACGATTTTACATATATATTTTACATATTTTACATATTTTACATACACAATGGACTTCTTTCAATTTCCATCTACCACTGACAAGGTTTTGGTCATCCCAAGGCTATAGTAGAAGGCACTTGCCCAAGATTCCACATTGTGCCACTGAATCTGGAACCATGTGGTTGGGAAGCAACCACATGGTTGTGCCTATATGCATGTATACATACAAAAAGAAACACAATTGCACACATGCACATCCACATGCACATTCATTCACAAATGTTTACTCACACGCATTCATATGTGCATACAAAATCAAACACAACATTGCCCCCACACACATAAATGCATACAGATATACACATACATGTACATACACCTCTTCCCATACATGCACTTCCACACTGATTCTCAAAGAATTTTGTATACATGTAAAAAGAGCTCAAAATTTGAGTGAATCCTTTAAAGACTTTAAAGGGAACCAGCAGTCATGTTGGAACATGGACAAGACAAGTGAGAAGAAAAAGAATGGCAGTGGTGGTGGTCATGGTGGGAAGGTTGTTGGGGTGCTGGATGAGGCTGGCCACTGCAAATGATGTGAAGAGATTCCGAAAAATGAAATATAGAAATGTATTGATTAAAGAAACCTCTAGATCATTCTACAGAGGAGAAATAAATGAAAAATCTGTCAAGGCAGGATGTCGTAGCAGTTCGGATGTTGTGACATGTCAGTCGAGTGACAGCAGAGTTGTTAGAAGAGAGAAGGTTCGCTGAGCAAATCACATGCAATTGCTGCTTTAAATTGTTGTTGACTCGCCTCTCACTCATCTATCTCAAATAGGCAACAAAATATTAACAAATTTCATCATCATCATCATCAGCATGATGATGATGATCATTATCATCGTCATCATCATCATCTTTTTCTTCTTCATTTGTTTAAATCTTCTTCCTCCTTTTTCTTCTTCTTTTCTTTACATCTTCTTCCTCCTCCTCCTCCTCCTCGTCACCCCTCCTCGTCACCCCTCCTCCTCCTCCTCCTCCTCCTTCTTCTTCTTCTTCTTCTTCTTCTTCTTATTATTATTATTATTATTATTATTATATTATTATTATTATTGTTATTATTATTAGTATTATTATTATTATTACTATTCCTCTTCTTCTTCTAATTTTGAGCCCGACTTTTAACTCAGCTGACATCCACTAATTACTAAAAGAAAATATGCAAATCTTCTCCAGGAAGATCTTGTGTTCATGTTGAACTCCATGCAAACCTTCATTCCTTAAGATCCTACAACAAACAGTCTTCTGTTCGCCTGTTTCATCTCCCTGTCTTGCTCTGGCTGACAACAATGGTCCTTAACTCTACTGAACTGCTTAACCCTTTAGCATTTAAACTGGTCATATCTGGCCCAAATAATCTACCAGATCTGGCTTCTCACACCTAACTTGCAATCTCATTCTAAAAATATGCAACTACATCATCTAAAATCTCAAAGCTATGAGATAATGCATGATTAATTGAAAACAATGGGAAGAAATAAGCATTACATTTGACGGAGTAAACTAAATGTTAAGGGCTTAACTCTGTATCCCTTACTTTCACACCACACTGTTTCTATTTCTTCTCATCCCCTTTAATGGGTCCTTCAATTCAACTGCAAACCAACTCATAAAGTCTTTTTCTCAGTCCTTTTACCACATCAAAACTTACTTCTTGTGTATATTGTTATGGTATTGGTCACTCTCTAACAGGTTTATGGTCAAATCTGTGGCAGTGAAGACCTCCACCATCCTCATCTCTTGGACCATATACCTACTCACTGATTACAGGTAAGTTCACCACCATCAATTCATTGCAGAGAAAGTTCACCGTGAAGAAAGCTCACCGCAAGGAAAGTTTACCAAGAACATACATCCATAGCATCTCACTATTAATAGCTAAAAACTATTTTATTGAAAAAAAAACCCAGAAAACCCGGTGGAATGATGACAGTGAACTTTCCCTGCACTGAATTAATGATGGTCAACTAACCAGACATCCTGCTCACTGCTATCGGGGTAGAGGTGCAAGCCCCATGAGTCAGAGCGGCTGTTCCAGTGCATCTCACTTGCTATCTTTTGGAACAACACCTTTTCCATTTTGTCTGCTTGGACCATGAGGTAGTCTGAATCACAGGAACATTGTATGTTCAACTCCATAATGCAAAGTTACCCCATATAAACAACTTTGAACTGTCATCCGAATGACAAGATTGAATCTATGTACTAAAATTCTGGAAGAGGTATAACTAGAGGCAGAAAAGTCTTATTGTAGTTGATACATGGTAGCTACTATAACTCCTAATAGGCAGAATTTACTTAGACTGTTGAGTAGCCATTTTGACCACTAGATTTTTATTGACCACCTTCACCAAGTGACATGCAACATTTGAAATGAACATTAACCCCAAAGTCCCTATTACTAATCCTATCTCGCATTTTATTCCTAACCCCGGACCAGATCATATGAATTAGGGGTCCTGCCCCTTCTAGCTTAACTAATAAGTTTATTATTTTTTGTTTTAAATTTTAGCATAAGCCAGCTATTTTAGGGGGGGGGGAGTTCGTGGATTACATCACTTCTAGTATTTGGCTGGTACTTTATTTTATCAACCCATGAGTGGATGATGTAAAAAAAAACCACTAAGCATTTTGGCTGATGTGCTTGCTATTCCATCATCATTCCACCGGTTTTTTGCTTTTTCTTTCAATAAAATAGTTTTTAGCTATTAATAGCGAGATGCTATGGATGTATGTTCTTGGTAAACTTTCTTTGCGGTGAACTTTCCTCACAGTGAACTTTCTCTGTGATGAATTGATGGTGGTGAACTTACCTGTAATCAGTGAGTAGGTATATGGTCCAAGAGATGAGGATGGTGGAGGTCTTGCTATCAGAAATGAAATGAAATAGTGCTTAATTGAATAAAATTCAAATCTCTGATATTCCCTTCTTCTGAATCCTAATCCCATTTGTATCCCAGCCCATCACTATTCCCATATTTTATCTACGTGAATGACGCCTATGATAACATTACCCAATGCATCTTACTGTCAGAAAGCAAAATTTGATTTGAAGGAAATTTGGCTATTTTTTCTAGCAGTTGAGCAACCACATAGAAGTTAGCTTGTTAGGACAGTTTGGTGGTAATGACTACTACTACTACTACTACTACTACTACTACTACTACTACTACTACTACTACTACAACTACTACTACTACTACTACTACTACTACTACTACCACCACCAATACCATCACACACACACACACACACACCACTGCTATCATCTCACAACAACCATCACTACTACAACCACCACCAATAATACTATTACTAATATTACAACCATGACCACCTCCACCTCCACCACCATTGCCACTACCAACACAAACAAATCAAGGGATAGCTTCATAGTCATGCATAATCACTGCAAAAAACAAAAATAGCAGCTAAGTATCCCTCATATTCCACCTTACCATCTTAAAAAGTGGCACATAGTATGTGGCACATTTAAACTCTATGGTTCTGGATCTTACTTACAAATACGGAAAAAGTAGAGGGATCACATCTGGAATATCAGTGGTCGATGACCTGCTTGATCAGGTCTGACCTGGGGCTCAAACAACAACAACAACAACAAAGACAACAGTAGCAATGTACATCATGCAATCCATATTCTAGGAACACAGGTTGCAATGAGCCGATGCAACCGCCCTACTAGATTTGCAGCACCGACTTGCAGGGCACTTATGCAATGTAGCAGTAGTGTTATATCATTAGGAATGCACATGCTATTATTAGATGCACACTGCACAGTAAACTGCACTTGAAAATAGCATTTGGATACCATGAACTTTCTTGGCAATACTGTGTGTGTGTGTATGTGTTGTGTGTGTGTGTGAGTGTATGTGTTGTGTGTGTGAGTGTATGCATGTGTTGTGTGTGTGTATGGATTGGTTGTGTTCATGCATGTGCCTGTGTATATCTGTATGTGCATGTGAGTATATATATATATATACACACACACATACAGATACATACACACATTTACATACATACATTCATACATACACACACACACACATATATATATACACATATATATACATACACATATATATACACACACACATATATATATATATATATATATATATATATATATATATATATATATACATATATATATATATATATACACATATATACATACACATATATATACATACATATATATATATATATCGTTTGTAGAAATAAATCCAGAGAAGTACACACACACTATATATATATATATAATATATATATATATATATACATATATATATATATATAGAGAGAGAGAGAGAAAGATAGATAGATAGATAGATAGATAGATAGATAGATAGATAGATAGATAGATAGATAGATAGATAGATAGATAGATAGATAGATAGATAGATAGATAGGTAGGTAGATAGAAAGTAATGAATTTTTATCCACCTAATGTGGCAGTCCTATTTTGGAGTGAATGATACTGTTGTTTAGCCCCAGAAGATATTGTCTCCAGGATAGATAGACATAGATATAGATATAAATGTTATTAAACTCTATTTCAAATGGTTATTTGCAAAGGGGACTGGGGTTCATGCATCTGAATACTTATGTGTGTATATGCGTTTGAATTTTATATGAAAATCAGTGTGACAGACAGATGCACACACACACACACACACAAACTCATGTGAATGCATATATGCATTGGTATGCATGAGTAAGCAGGCATTATGCTGGTAAATGTATGTGTATGTAAGCACACATGAATATGTATATATACATACATAGTAAGGTATATGTGTGTGTGTTGTCATGTGCTATGGGCATTTCACAGGTAAACTCTAATTAAAGGTGTTTCAAATTAGTAACAACTTTACATTCTTTTATCACTCGATTTGACTGTTACTGCTACTGCTACCACTGCTGCTGCTGCGATTGCTGCCACTGCTGCTGCTGCTACTACTACTACTGCATCTGTTGTTTCCACCATCACCATTAATAGAGCTACTTGCTCACTTTATTATTTCGTGTTTGTGGGTGTATGAGTGTGTGAGTATATGGGAGCGTGTGTTTTGCACCTGTGTAAGGTGAATTTTAAAATTCATATTCATACCTGGGAATGTAAGCACATTTGCAAATACAGACACAGACAGATAGTAATACATACGCATGTATGTATGTGTGTGTGTGTTTCTGCATATGTGTGTATGTGCTTATGCATGTGTGTGTGTGTGTGTGTGTGTGTAATCACATGTATGTTTGTATGTAGATATACAAAGGTTTTTGTTACAAAACAATTTCTATGGTGTGTAAGATCATCCTCATCATCATCATCATCCTCATCATCACAACATCCGCTTTTCCATGCTTGCATTGGTCAAATGGAATTTATTGCAGTAGTTTTTGATATGGCTGGATGCCCTTCCTGCCACCAAACCTCACCTGTTTCCAAGCAAGGTAATATTTCTTCATAGCCAGACCTGTACTTGTGGAATATTGGAAATGAACGATGCTGCTTGTAGGACTCTCTCACTTACAAATATCCTACAAGGTCCACACACACACACACACAAACACACACACAGAGTTTCTGTCTACTGTATCCACTCACAAGTACTTGGTCGACTCTGGGCTATAGTAAAAGATAAGTTGACATGGTGTTGGACTGAACCTGAAACGATGTGGCTAGGAAGTAAACTTCTTAACCACACAGCCATGCTTGTGCCTATATGTGTGTGTGTGTGAGTGTGTAGCAGTATCAGCACCATTACATATATATGAATATATTATTTAATAAGCACAGTATATATTTTTGTGATACATATATATACATATACATACATGCACGCACACACACACACATAGACACACACGCACACACACACACACACACACACAGACACACACACAGACACACACACACACACACACACACACACATATATATATATTCTTCCAAGGAATCTGATGCTCTTAGCTTAGTTTTTCCTTGATGCTGGCCAGACTGGAGCAATCACGAGTATACCTAGCCGAAATTGCAACGATAATCTGGAACTCGACTGAGGAAAGAAAACTCCGAATGACCCGTCCTTGTTTTCTTTGTATCGTCTATCTGGATATTTTGTTGTCCCTTTTTTCTATCACCTAACTCTCTGGATGTTTTACGTTCTTTTGTCCCATTTTGTATTATATATATATATTCTGATATACATAATCACAGCTCAATTATATATAAGTCACTTCAGGGTCATTCGGTTCAGGAAGACGAAATCCCGTCTGGAAAGGACGGCTGAATTGAATTGTAAAAATTAATTCAAATGTCTGTGAATTAGTTAATTTTTTCAATCCAGTCGTCCTTTCCAGACGATATTTCGTCTTCCTGAACTGTGATTATGTATATCAGAAAAAGAAAAAATATATATATGTCGAAACAATTTGTTGGACTTTTACGGCTTTTTTAATTACATAAATATTATGTTATGCTATATATTATATTCATAGTATTTAATGTAATGTAATATAAATAAATTATTGAATGTCAATAGAATATCTCTATACTTAATTTATCTTTATTATTGAATTATAGCAATATTTATATGGTTTCCAACTGAAGTACCACTGAATTGGATATTTAATACACTCCTTTGAAGGATTTCCTTTCTTCACTTTGTTACGTTATATATATATATATAAGTAAGCAAGTCGATTAAAAGTCCATAAGTCAGGAAAAAGATGCACTCGTATACCTGTCAACAGAACGGGTATATTATCCGAAGTGTAGTGTTATATATCCATCATGGCCGATTTTTACCAGTCGGTTTTCCGCTAGGGGTGCTACGGAGTGTTAGGCAACAATCCGATTATACAACCCTACGCTCATCAGTGATACCCGATATGGAATCTTTTGGTGGTTTGAGCTGGTCAGGCCTTCCATCTCATCTGCCGGTTAAAGTCGATTATCTTCTCTAGTAGCAGTCTTGTATAGAGTACCTTCGATAGTGTTGGGATATTCTTTGTTGAATATTCTGGGTCATACAATTCCAAATCCGTGTTAAGTCTTTGGTGACTCTGTAGAGCGCACCGCTGGGAAGTGCAGCTATATGTCACAAGACGCGGACTACCTATGGCAATATATTCTGCAGCGTGTAGCAGCGTGTGCTTACGTGCGTAAGTCGTCTAAAAGTGCATATCGGCTACCTCTGATGAGCGTAGGGTTATATAATCGGATTGTTACCGAACACTCCGTTGTAACCCTAGAGCGAAACCGATTGGTAAGATCGGCCGTGATGGATATATAATAACCGCACACTTCGGATAATATATATATATATATATTATATATATATATATATATATAAAGGGTACCTTTATGGGCAAGAACCCCAGGGTAACCCTACAAACCGGCCTTTACCAGTTATTAATATTGACTGCTCTACTTCTTAGAGAGTGCTGCTTCTCTGGATTTATGTTTTTATAAAAAAACGATACACATATACACACATACAAGATGCAGCAGAAAAACGCCCTATATCTACATATTTTACATGGTTATTGATGTGGAGCTAGCAAAGTTAGGGAGGTGGTGATGGTGTCTTGTAACTAAAGTCTTATTATGACTTCTTTTTACCACTTTCTTGGGAGGGGGCGGGGAAATCAGTTAGTGTCATCGTTTGGTCTTATTTGCGCCGGACCAAACTATGTTGAAACGTTTATTAGGAAAGGTGATACTAGAGGGATTTTTTCTGTTGTTCCCTGTTTACTTCTAAACACACACACACACACACACACACACACACACACACACACACACGCACGCACACACAACATACATACACACAGACAAATATATATACATATATATTTATTTATTTCGCTTTGCTCTGATGCTTGTAAATAATTACTGCTATGTGCTCAAGTGACGTGCCTTGTGATGTGTGACGTCAACCAGACCTAAGAGTTGCTGTATAATTAACAAGAGTTTCGTTGGATTGTTTAGATATTTGTCTTGTCATTAAGCTTCAATTCAATCTTGATCAAAAAACTCTTATGATTAAAGACTGTGCCACCGTGACCATCTTTCCCCCACCAACAAAAGCATAATTTAACTGCGACTTATTTTTTGTGATGTTGGAATGTAATTTGAGGGTAATTTGACTGCTATTTCTAGTTGACACGGGTTCATTTTGTGGTATTTGGTGTTACACAATAAACAATTTGCTCTCAGCCATGCACGGTTGACTGTATCAACATGCACAAACTCTATGCGTGAATACCATTCTAAATAATAGTTTCTGACTCAGGTACAAGGCCAGTAATTTAGAAAGGGGCAGGGATTAGTCGATACTATCGATCTCAGTACTTGACTGGTATTTGCCTTATCAATATCGAAAAGATGAAAAATAAAATTGACTTAGGCGGGATTTGCTCTACGAACGTAAAGAGACAGAAGAAATAACGGCAGACATTTTGTCCTGATGCTTTAACGATTCTGTAGCAATGAAGAGAATATAACGGGACTGGTCATCGTAAACTTTTTCTCTCTTTTTTTTTCTCTTTTACTTATTTCAGTCATTTGACTGTGGCCATGCTGGAGCACCGCCTTTAATCGAGCAACTCGACCCCGGGACTTATTCTTTGTAAGCCCAGTACTTATTCTATCGGTCTCTTTTTTGCCGAACCGCTAAGTGACGGGGACGTAAACACACCAGCATCGGTTGTCAAGCGATGCTAGGGGGACAAACACAGACACACAAACACACACATACATATATATACATATATACGACAGGCTTCTTTCAGTTTCCGTCTACCAAATCCACTCAGAAGACACTTGCCCAAGATGCCACGCAGTGGGACTGAACCCGGAACCATGTGGTTGGTTAGTAAGCTACTTACCACACAGCCACTCCTGCGCCTATTCTAATTCCATCAAAAAATTCGTCCAGAAGATAATAAAACAAAAATTGTGTTAAAATGTGATTAGTGAAGGTTTTCTTTTTGCGAGAAAGTAGATAAGAGACCCAATCAGGAGAAACATGGTCCTCATTAAAATCCTGGGGATATTCACCACCAAACTCAGCGCTCTATTTTAAAATAATAGAGAAAAACTTCATTCATCTGAGCGGATCAATGAAATTGAACTCCAAAGCTGAATAAAGAATGTAGAATTTAAGAGCAGATATATCGATTTCCTACATAAGCTAAGCTTGGACTTCAATATAATAAAGATCTTTCAAAAAGGTATTCAAGGGAAAAATAAGGAACTTATGCGAGGAAAGCTAAGACACAGAACCATTTACATCATAGGAAAATATATCGGGGAAGTAACATCAATAACTGAACAGAAAAACAGTCACAAAATATAACATTCAAGGCAGACTGAGATGCCTCGTTAAAAATAAAATATATGTATAAAAAAACAACCTTTGTGACATCGAAAACTTATAAAAACAATTTTGAGAAAGTATTCGAAAGTGGGTCCGTTTAGCACAGCAAAAATGATTTAAATATTATCAGGAAAGCAATCATAGAGAAGATTTGGTTATAAAACAGTCTAAGTACTTTGAATCTAACACCGCTGCTTCTATCAATGGCATCTTCAATGAAATATAAGTACAGATTTATGAAGAATCTTCTGCAAATGTCAAAACATACACATACAGCTAGCTGCCTGTTGAATATTAAGCATACCAGGAGATTCCCCCCGCACCTTTTTTAGCAAAGACATTTGTTGGGTTCAGAAAGATGGAACGGGCGATGTTGATGTTAGCTTTAATGGCTCAGAACACTGTCAAATAGAAGTCATGTTATTGCTTAAACAACAGAACTTTCTTTTGATAGCTTTAACGGTAGGTCTTGGAACAACGTGAATTGACAGACAAATTGGCAGTTAAAGCAAATGTCACGAAAGCATGCTTCCTGAACTTTACGCTTAATCTAAACTCGAAATCGTATGGTCCCTCAAGAGATCCAATAACATCCCATCATACCTCCGTGCAAAATAAAACCATCCAACTCACGTAATCATACGCGCAATCAAAATACGAAGAGGTTAAACGTAATGTCATCTGGTGAAACCACCTTTGACACTGCTGTAGGGTCTCATAATGCGACTAACACGCGACTGATATCTAAAAAAAAAGTTAAAGTATTCGTCAACAAACAGCGGTCGCCTAAATAATTCTATGAACTGGGATTAACCAACATTGCAAAAATTTCCTCTTTCTTATCAGAAAACGGTCACAAATTCAGTTAATTTTTCTACCAGAATTTAAAGGTGAGTTACTCTGAGGCTTTTGTATTGAATCAGGTAATACGGGGAACCTTATCTAAAAGATGCTATTTCGGAGTGCTTCGTTATAATAATTCTTTCTACTTAAGGCACAAGGCCTGAAGTTTAGGGAGAGAAGCAGGGAGTGGAGGATGATAGACGATTACATCAACCCCAGTGATGAAGTAGTACTTATTTTATCCCGAAAGGATAAAATCGGCAAAGTCGGCAGCAGCAGAATTTTAACTCAGAACCAAAAGACGGACGAAATACCTATTTCTTTACTACCCACTACTACACATAGAGGGGACAAACAAGGACAGACAAACGGATTAAGTCGATTATATCGACACCAGTGCGTAACAGGTACTTAATTTATCGACCCCGAAAGGATGAAAGGCAAAGTCGACCTCGGCGGAATTTGAACTCAGAACGTAACGGCAGACGAAATACAGCTATGCATTTTGCCCAGCGTGCTAAAAGTTTTGCCAGATACAACCTTCTTCGCTATAATAATAATGGTTTCAAATTTTAGCACAAGGCCGGCAATTCTAAGGGAGGGGACAAGTCGATTGCGTGGACCCCAGTGCTCAACTGGTACTTATTCCATCGAGCCCGAAAATATGAAAAGTGAAGCCGACCTCAGTGGAATTTGAACGAACAAAATGCCACTGAGATAGTAGCTGTAACTTTCGCTACAAGGTTACATATGAGGACGGCAAAGTTTATTATTAGATAATAGTCTTGTACTTAATTTTGTGTATGATGTAAAAAGTTATTTTCTAATCCGATAAAATTGTATTTTTCTTAGTACAGTAAAGCATTCCTGAATAGTGGCTTTATAAATGAGATTCCGAATATTACCTACCCGAAGTTCCAAAGCGTAGCATAACCTTTAGTTTAAATGTTAGAAAAAATATTGCCAAAGAAATGTTAACAATTGGATCTTCTTGATTCCATCCTCACCTCTTTATACTGAAGAATCTACGAACAATGTTTATATTTTCAAAATAATTCACTCTTGTACGTTTCTGTTAACTTGCATACACGGATTTCTTCTTTATCCTTATATATAAAAGTCAATTTGTGTGTCTGTCTCCTACGATTTAGATTTCCAACTACTCCCACATTTTGCGGTGCAGTTTAACCAAAACCGGGTATCTTATAGTCGTGATTCATATCGAGCCCTTCTGGGTATTAGCGCGCGTCTACGATGAGTCTACAATTTTAAAAAAAATTTACCATCATTTTTTTTCATTTTAATGCATTTTTTCGCTATTATATAAGGGAAGTAACTCTCTAAAAATGTCTACGATGAGTCAACGATTTAAAAAAAAAATTACCATAATTTTTTTCCATTTTTAATGCATTTTTTTGCTATATTTTGGCTATAACTCTCTAAAGATGCTTATATAGTTATTTCCCTTACAAACCCGAGCAACGCCGGGCGATACTGCTAGTTTCATATAAAAAAATCTAAAGATTCCTTTTTCCCTTTTTATTCACGAACTAAATTTTCATTTAATGTTTTCCTTCTTGCTTTCACTGAACTCGCATTTTCACCTCTCTCTCTCTCTCTCTCTCTCTCTCTCTCTTTATATATATATATATATAATATATATATATATATATATATATCTATATATATATATATATAAGACGTGTGCACACACACACACACATTTGTTTAATGTACATAATATATAGTTATGAGTTACTAGTAGATTCATATATTGGAGTTGTTTTCTCGCAGGTTTAAATAAATGCCTAGTGTTTCCAAGCAATCTTCGGGCTCTAAGCACATGGCCAAAACAAGTTACAAATCAAGACGATAGAAAAGGAGAAACCACGAGAAAAAAGAAAGTGTGCAAAAATTGGAAGGGTGGAAGGAAGGGGGAAAGAAAAGAAAAAAGGGGGTAAGAATTAGAGTTACGTCTCCTTCGACTGTAAAGCGCTGAAGCTAGTTGCTATAGAATCAACGGAAGGAGTGTAAAGTTTGCGACACAGCTGCTCAATGCGGAGATGGTGTTATTCACGAATTCGAAACTTGCCCATATCTTTGCGTAAGTTTCTTTTAACGAACTGGAGAAAATTACCCTCCCTGGACTACCTTTGTGACTTTATTGTCAAAGTGGACAAAACTCTAATTCTACCTTTTTTCTTTCCTTTTTCCGTTTCTTTCACCCTTCCATTTTTTAGATCCACTTTCCTCTCGATTTTTCTCGTGATTTATTGTTTTGATTTGTAATTTGTTTTGGCCATGTACTTAGAGCCTCAGAATTGCTTGGAGACACAAGGCATGTTATTTAAAACTGCATAGAAAACATTTCCAGTGTATGAAACTATTAGTAGTTTCATATATTACATAAAGTAAACTATATATATATATATACTCTTTTACTTGTTTCAGTCATTTGACTGTGGCCATGCTGGAGCAACGCCTTTAGTCGAGCAAATTAACACCAGGACTTATTCTTTGTAAGCCTAGTACTTATTCTATCGGTCTCTCTTGCCGAACCGCTAAGTTACGAGAACGTAAACACACCACCATCGGTTGTCAAGCGATGTTGGGGGGACAAACACAGACACACAAACATATACACACACATACACATACATATACATATATACGACAGGCTTCTTTCAGTTTCCGTCTACCAAATCCACTCACAAGGCTTTGGTCGGCCCGAGGCTATAGTAGAAGACACTTGCCCAGGGTGCCACGCAGTGGGAGTGAACCCGGAACCATGTGGTTCGTAAGCAAGCTACTTACCACACAGCCACTCCTACAGCAAAATTTAGATTCAAATGAATATGGTACTTAAGTCAGATGCACCAGAATTTTGTATGGTATTATCCATATAAATTCACGGAGTGATTATAATCAAAATATGCAACAAGAATATCTGCGCTAATTTGGTATGATCGTTTCATGCTACATCATTTTATTAAACATTGTAAGTATCACATCAGTTTTTAAAATGTTGAGCAATCTTCAGCCATTTATAGAAGTCTTCCATCAAAGGGACAATACATATACTTATTTCCATTTTGTTTGCAAACATTATAAAGAGGGTAGATATACATACAGAGAGGTTGAATTGATTGTTAAGAACATGATAGTGTTAGAATTTATCTTCTGACTGTAGAATTTTCCTCATATATATATATATATATATATATATATATATATATATAGAGAGAGAGAGAGAGAGAGAGAGAGAGAGAGAGAGAGAGAGAGAGACAGACAGACAGACAGACAGACAGATAGATAGATGTCTATGTAAATGTTTACTGGTTCATTTTCTTCTTTATTTACGTCTACCTCTATAACGGTCTTAACTTGCCCTTAGTTTAAATATAACTGACCAATTGTGGAGATGGTTGGAAATTGATCAATTCTATTACGGACGAACAACAGGTGGTTGGTCTCTAAAATATTTCAGTAAGTACACCATTATAAAAACTCTACTGATTTATTTTCGATAAATATTAATTAGCTCTATTTACGAAATCATAAGTACTGTAAGGTTATACGAACTGGAACATGGCTGAGTAGCTCTGACTAGACCTTAAAAGGTCTAAAGTCGAAAGACGGAGAATAGTGAAAACAAGTGCCTTATAAAGCCTGTGGTGGGCTCAAAGAAGCAGGCCTTATCCGAAGGCCGTGATTGGTTGCTTTTCACTCTGGCGCGAAATAAGTAGGGAGACAAACCGCGCTAGATGCCATCCAATCAGATCAGTGGACACAACAGGGTCAAACCAGCCAAAGATGGCAATGATCTCAAACGAGATCATTCTTATTGTGTTTCTCAAACAGTGAGGATATCAAATACGCTACAGAGCCCTACGCCAGACGTTCGAGTGAACGTAAGGCCCCTGGGAATAATAATGGCTTCATGTTTGAAAACGGCGGGTCACCACTGTAGGGTTGCTGATTCAAAAAGACAGATTTAGCGGGAACGCTTTCAGTTTGCAGTTCTCTGCACATGCGCATGAGGGAACTTCCGGCGGCTTACCGGAAGTAATCCAACTCTGCGCATGCGCGCTGAAATCTTCCAAAATAGCGTCACTACAGTACTATTATATTTCTAAACATATTGGCGATTCCTGTTTTACTTTAGCACTGCTTTTATTCTACTACTATTTATACACCCTGGTGCCCCTACATAAAGAGATAACCTATAAATTATTTCTCTAGCTCATTTGCTAGTTCACTCTTTTGCCTATCGACTTCAAGCTTCACCCTGAAAAATGGTATGATTCTAATATATTGAGTCTTCTGGCCTCATCTCGAGGCCCTGTTCTTTCCTCTCCCCTTCGCTTATTTTATTTTATGTATTTGTATTCATTCTGCTGAAGCTCCATGTACTAGATCGAATGTACTATAAACATGGCGAATACTATTTTCGGAATGTTCTTTGTAAGCACCGACTGACATTGGCAGCCGAAACGGCCGTAAGTAATGTTATGTAATGTTAAGTTATGTACTGTATTAAAAAATAATTAACCGATGTTCGTCAATTTGTTTGTCGACCAAAGGTTTTTCTCCATTTTCTGCTTATATATATATATATATATATATATATATATAAATATACGTATATGTATGTATATATATATATTATATATATGTATATATATATATTATATATATATATATATATATATATGTATATGTATATATATATATGCATATATATATGTATATATATATGTATATGTATATATATATATGCATATATATATATGTATATATAAATGTAAATGTGTGGTGTGGTGGAGGTGAGGGTGGGGGAAGCAAGGGTGGGGTGTGGGTTGGGGTACATATGCGTATATATATACATATATATATATAAATATATGTATACAAATATATGTATACATATATGTATATATATACGCATATGTACCCCAACCCACATCCCGCCCTTGCTTCCCTCATCCTCACCTCCACCACACCACACAATACCACATCACACACCACCATACCACACCACATCACATCACACCACATCACACCACACCGCGCACACTAGCACTGACCACTTCCCAGCACCCACATCATCATCCACCCACCTACACACGCATACGTCAAGGTCACCAGCCTCTTTCCACACACACATACACGCTCTCACATACACGCTCTCACATACACTCGCACACGCACCTTGGTCTTGGGATCACCATTACTTTATTATCTCCCCTTCTTCCTTGCTCTCCTGTCTGAGAACTTCAGTCCGGCATTAAACTATCTTAATGCCACTAAACATTTTAAAAATTTTCTCTCTATTTATTTCTGTGTTCCTATCTGTTGAAGAGCGTAGGCTCGAAATGTAAAAGACTTTCTCACTTCCCGAGCGTTAAACTAATACATCTGTTTGTTGTTTATACACCCATCTTCGCCTTTTGTTTTTTTGTTTTTGTAAATTCCAACTATATATGTATGAACTTTTTACATAATGAGATAAAAAAAAACCAAGGCTGTATAGATATTAGAACATTTATAGATAGAAGGTCTTACAGCTATTTCTAGAATATTAATTAATAATAATATCCCTTCATCGGAGACGGTGTGAGAGGAAAA
>NC_043003.1:102634049-102651549 GCF_006345805.1 Octopus sinensis | reverse complement strand
CGGGTTTGTAAGGGAAATAATTATATAAGCATTTTTAGAGAGTTATAGCCAAAAAATAGCAAAAAATGCATTAAAAATGGAAAAAAATGATGGTAAATTTTTTTTAATCGTTGACTCATCGTAGACATTTTTAGAGAGTTACTTCCCTTATATATGCCAAAAATGCATTAAAATGGAAAAAAATGATGGTAATTTTTTTTTTAAATCGTAGACTCATCGTAGACGCGCGCTAATACCCAGAAGGGCTCGATATGAATCACGACTATAAGATACCCGGTTTTGGTTAAACTGCACCGCAAAATGTGGGAGTAGTTAGGAATCTAAATCGTAGGAGACAGACACACAACTTGACTTTTATATATAAAGATTAGAGCGTTTCAAGGCAGTACTCAATGTCGGCTAAACTTTGTAGCGTGAGTTGCATCTGCTACATAACCTGTCTCCATGCTTTACAGCAACTACAGGACTTATTCAGTTTTTAACTTTCGTGAAACACTGGTTAGTCTGATATTTAAAGTACTTCCTAAGATCCAATACACTTTAAATTAAATGTTTGCAAAACTGTCAATTCCGATTCATTGAACCCGTATTTGTTCTATTACTGTTGAATAGAATTCAGCATCTATAAATGCCTGTATGTTTAAAGTTGATCCAGCACTCGCAATCCGATATATTTTCAATTCGATAAATCATAATAATTAAATTGAAGGGAAACGGTAAATAGACAGATTTGCTTAATTTCAATCTGTCGCTAATTGCTAGATTCAGCATTCTATTCCTCTATTTTTGAGGCTAAATTACGATTATTGCTTGTCGTATGACGGGCAGCTTTGGAAGTACACTTTTGACACCATGGGTAGTGTCAGAAAATATGGCATACGTACAATAATTAAGATTTAAATTTTATCAAATTTCTTGGTGCTTATGCAAAACGATTAAATAAAAATGAATTTTAATTTAAAAAAGAAAAATATTCATTACTTTCAAATAACATCAAATATTACAAATTTCTCATTTGTACAACTCCGCTCGTAACTACAATGTAATCTACTCCTTCTTTTCCTCTGTCTCTTCGAATTTTTCTCTCTACTCATCCTGCACCTCTTATGTTAACTCTGTCTGTAACTCTCTTTTATTCTCTCTCCCTCACTCTATATGATGTGAAATGTGACTGGTGAAATCAACCAACCAACCAACCAACAAACTTTATATCGGTTATTATTTACCTGTTATCTTTTACCTGTTTTAGTCATTTGATTGCGGCCATTCGGGGGCACCGCCTTGAGGAATTTTTAGTCAAACGAATCGACTCCATTACTTTCTTAAAGCCTGGTATTTATTCTATCTATCCCTTTGGTCCAACCACTAGATTACAGGGATGTGAACAAACCAACACCCCTTGTAAAGTTGTGGTGAGGGTACACTGATACAAAGACACAAACAGATATCTATCTATCATCTATCTATCTATCTATCTATCTATCATCTATCTATCTATCTATCTATCTATCTATCTATCTATCTATCTGTCTGTCTGTCTGTCTGTCTGTCTCTATAGGTATGGCTCGAGAAACACGGGGCCGACCTGCGGTCAGAGCGACGAAACCGTTCTGCACGCAATCGTGCAGTGTCCAACAATCTCCGACCTGTGGGCTTATGTCGAACGACTGCTGTCACGTGTGGGACGTGTCGGTTTATCAGCCGAGTATATCGTTAATATCGTCACACATCCTTCCTTCAAACGGGAAGGATAAGCTATTTTTATCATACTTGTGGCTATGGCGAAAGAATGTATCTGGTGGACGCGCCTGAAAGGATTAGTAACAAACACTTTCCTCTCTAGTCAATCTCTCATCAACTTCTTCAGGTAGCATTTGAAAAGGAAAGTGAGAGTAGAGAGGCAAGTTTTGTCTAGTGAATGTTTTAAAAAAAGATGGGTGAATGTAGCAAGGATGGCACGTATGAATGACGAAGCCACCTTGAGTATGATCCTATGAACGGTAAAAATTTAATACAGAGAGTTACTTATTTGTAAAAAAAAATGTAGCATGTGACTTCATTGACCGAGGTTACCGTGGTCTTTTCCGTAGGCTTTTCTTTCCACAGGTAAACCTCACCTGTCTTCCCCTTTACACTTTATATTGACATTTCTGTGATAACGATCCCTAATGATCGATTTTTTCTTTTTCCGTTTATTTTTATCCCCTCCCCCCACTTTTTTTTTGCTTTTGCTTTCCTCTTTCTTTCCTTTTACGATCCCTTTTGATCGAAAACCAGCCCCCCTTTTTTATCCCCAAAGGAAAAGCTCTACTTTGTAATTTGTCCCGTCTGTGTGCAGCCCTGTGTGGCTAATAAAGAAACATATCTATCTATCTATCTATCTATCTATCTATCTATCTATCTATCTATCTATCTATCTATCTATCTATCTATCTATCTATCTATCTATCTATCGATCTATCTGTCTGTCTGTCAGTCTATCTGTCTGTGTATCTCTCTTCTTGTCTATCTCTCATTCAGTGTGCTCGTGTGTCTATATCTGTGTGTGTATCTGTTCGTCTATCTGTCTATATATATATGTACTTACGGTGTGTATATAGATTTATCAGTATGACTACAAATATTACCATCTATAGACCAATACATACATGTGTATGCATGTGTGTGTCGTTGTAACTGTTTGCCCACTCCCAACCATCGCGTGATAACCGGTGTTGGTGTGTTTACGTCCCCGTAACGTAACGATTCGGCAAAAGAGACCAGCAGAATAAGTACCAGGATTAACACGAAAACGTTCTGAAGTCGATTCGTTCGTCTAAAATTGTTCAATGCCATGCTGCAGGACGGATGGCCAGTCTAATAATGACTGAAACAAGTAAAAGATATATATATATATATATATATATATATATATATATATATATATATCACCAGGCTATCAGATGTTGCTACACATCGCTAGTCACAATGCGCTTCGCATTGTTTTAGCCTTCAAATGACGCCACCCCGCTGGCTAAGCGAGCAGGCCACCAGAAGAGTGAGAAAAAGTTATGGCGAAAGAGTACAGCAGGGATCGCCAACATCCCCTGCCGGAGCCTCATGGAGCTTTTATGTGTTTTCGCTTAATAAACACTCACAACGCCCGGTCTGGGAATCGAAACCGCGATCCTACAACCGCGAGTCCGCTGTTCTGACCACTGGACCATTACGCCTCCACACACAGACTCACACGCACACACACACGCACACACGCACACACACACACACACACACACACACACACACACACACACACACACACACACACACACACATGTATATAAGCAAACTTTAAGTTAATTAGAATATGCTTGTGACATATTTCCGCTACTAAAAGACAAATTCACTGCAGTTACCGTGGAGAAAAATGTCCTGTTACGGTATATGTTAGTTAGTTAGTTAATTTGGCTCAAAAGCAAGGCCATGTAGGGGGACATGGAGTTAAGTACAGGGTGGTGTTCATGTAAAGAGTTCAGGCCACTTGAGGTCCAGGGAGGCTTTGAACAAAGCGGTCGTCGGCATCTTCACCATCTCGTCTGGCAGCTTGTTCCACGGATCCGCAACCCGGACGGAGAAAGCTCCTCTCCTTCGATTGAGATGAAATCGTCGCAGGTAGAGCTTTTCGGAATGACCCCGCAGCCGACGCTCCGGAGCAGGAGTGAAGAACAGCTCTTTCGAGAGGTTACACTTCCCGCTTATGATGTTGTGGGCGAGAATGAGATCACCACGGCGGCGGCGTTTTTCAAGAGAATAAAGGTCGAGCGTCCTCAGCCTTTCTTCGTAGGACAAATTTTTGAGACCATGAACCATGCGGGTAGCCAGCCTCTGGACTCTTTCGAGGTGCTGTATGTCTTTGAGGAGATAAGGAGAAGAGGCTTGAATCCCATACTCCAATATGGGTCTCACCAGCGTGACATAGAGTGGCAGGAATATGGCTGCTGTGAGCATTCCGAATGACCGTCGAATCAAAAACAGAATTCCGCGCGCTTTGTTGGCAGCATGGACGCACTGGGCCGAAGGCGAAAAGGAGGAATCCACCAAGATACCCAGGTCCTTTACCTGATCGGTCCTCTCCAGCAGCAGACGACCCGGCTCGAAATCAAGTTGAGTTGCAGGAGTAGAGCCGACAGGCAGATGACAGCACTTTGACACGTTCAGACACAGGTCCCAATCGTTAGACCACTTCCAAATTTGGTGGAGGCATCGACGAAGATCCTCTATACTACCGCGAGGAGCGACCAGTTTGATATCGTCGGCAAATAGAAGGGTGTGTTGCGTGAGGTCGTCGGGCAAGTCATTTATGAAGACCAAGAACAACAAGGGCCCAAGCACTGAACCTTGAGGCACGCCACTGCTCGCACTGGAGACGTCGGACCGCGAACCATTAACTTGAACTTGGAAGGAGCGATCTGTGAGGAAGGCACCAACCCATCGTACAATATCCGGATGGAAACTATATGCTTGAAGCTTGACAAGTAGTAGGCGGTGGTTTACCGAGTCAAAAGCTTGGCAAAGTCCAATAAAACGATGTCAACAGCATCACTATCATCGAGGATGCGCGTCACCAATTCTTCCATTACTAGTAAGTTGGTCAAGCATGATCTCTTCGGCACGAAGCCGTGTTGGGAATCAGTGATCGAGGCTGTGTTTAGGAGGTGGAGCATCATACTTTTCTTAAGGATGGTTTCGAACATCTTGCTGATTATTGATGTAAGGGAAACCGGTCGGTGGTTAAGCGGGTCTTCGCGGCTCCCTTTCTTGAAAATTGGGCAGATTATCGTTGTTCTCCAGTCTGCAGGTATAACACCCGTCGCCAATGACATATTGAATAGTCGTGTTAAGGGCTCGCAGATGACCGGAGCCAACGCTTTGATAACCCGTGGGTGTATGCCGTCAGGGCCGTGACCCTTGTTGACATCGAGGCCCTGAATAACACGTTTGACTTGGTCCTGCGTGATGATCAATCGAAGCATTGGAGGTACCGATCTATCAAATGGAGGGGGTTCACGACCATCATCTTGTTTGAAAATAGTTGAAAAAGCCTCGGCAAATAATTGACTCTGTTGATAAGGGTCCTCAATCGATACGCCTGTTGAGTCTACCAACGTTGCAATCTGGTTGTTCAAGCGGGAATTCCGCTGGACATGGGCAAAGAAGGTTTTGGATTGCTACTGGCATTTGCCGCGATTTTGTATTCATAACTGAAGCGTTCTTTCTTTTCAATTTTCACGGCTCGGTCTCGTTGAGTTTTGTACACCTCAAAAGCTGCAGTCGAATCCAGATTTTTGAATTCAGCCCAAGCAATATCTCTGAGTCGACGTTCTCGTTTAACCTTCTTCGTCACCCAGGGCTTGTGTTTTTCCTCTTGGGAAGTCCAACGGGAACTGCCTGGTCAGTCAAACAGATTACATATGCTTTGAGGGATGACCATAGTTCGTCAACTGAGGACAACGTCATCAGGGAACGCCAGTCCAAAAGCGCGAAGCTCGGTTAGAATTTCAAGATTAATTGCAGAGAAGACTCTACGTGGCAGCGAATAATCGTGGGCGTGGAAAAAGTTGTGTGCATGACGAACTTCAGGACCGCATGATCACTCTTGGCAAGAGGGGCGCACACAGATACGTCTGACACTGATCTTGGATAGCGGGGAGAATACCAGATCTAGCATAGATGGCTGCTGCCCGGACCGATGCCTTGTCGGATATTCAACATGTTGCGAGAGAAAACAATTTTCAGCCACGTCAAGAAGGCCTGGCCGAACCGGAAAGATGTTGTACAAATTGATGCGGGCCAATCGATCGTGGGAGCGTTGAAGTCGCCTAGTCAAGCAGTCATGCGAAGCTGCTGAAACGAATCTTATCGCCTCGCGAGATGAGCATCGTCCTGGGGGTCGGCTAGAGGCGGCCTGTAGACAGCCAACACGGGCAGGCAAAACTCAGATAGGCTCAGCTTGCAATATACGGCATCGAATTTGGTTTGTAGGTTGAGCATTTGTGGGAAAGAATACCGCAGGACGGTTTGTGCTCAGATATATATATATATATATAATATATATATATATATAATATATATATATATATACACACACCACATATATTCAGGATTAAATAAAAAGACAACAAACGGAAAATTTGACATAGCTATATGTATATATATATATATATTATATATATATATATATATATATATATATATTATATATATATGTTTGTATATATATATATAATTAAAAAAATCTTGTAGTAAAATATGTGTGCAAGTTTCATCAAAATCAATAAAACAATGTTGGAGGAGTTAGCTAACAACGCCACAAACACAGACCGATTTTCCCATAATATATAGTATATACTTATATTATATATATTTATTATATATAAATATTATATATTTATATATATATAATAAATATAAACATATGCATATATACATACATATATGTACTACCTACCTCTACATGTATATATACATGCATATATGGATACAGGACACCAAAAAAACGTCGAACACAATGAGAAACGAAAACATAAACACAAAACCAAGGAAGGAAATGGACATTTTCTTAAAAAACGAAAAAATAAATAGAGTACAGGACATACAAAACAAGGAAAATTCCCCTTCTTCAGTCGCCTTAATTTCATCTACTCAAGTTCCGAAGGTCAAGGCGATACATGACTTCAATGAAATTTTCCTTCCCGCGAAAATCAAATTAAATAAAATTTGAGATTTTTTTGCGGAGGGGTAAAAATTGTAACAAAAACAGGACAGTAACGACAGTACAAAATATAAACAGTAAAAGACAGGACACGGAGAATAACAGTAACACAAACAAGAAGCCAAACGAGATAAAAAATTTTTACGAACGCTATTCTTTGAGAACGGCAGAGCAACAGATTTACCGTCTCTACTTGGAGGAAGCCGGAGAAGAAAGACAGAAATAGGCATCTCATCACGTGATACAGAGAGAAAGTGAAAGGTGTGTATATTTGTGAGAGACGGCTGGAGAGAGGGGCGGGAGAGAAGAGGAAGAGAGAGAAGTGTTAAGAAACATTTAAACTTCTTAAGGATAAAAGGAAAAAGAAATAAACACGTGCTACTTTCACTATAACACACACACACTTGTATCTACCTCCCCACACGCTCTGTCATACTTATGCATATATTTACGCAACTACTGTCTATATAATCAATCAACCACATACATATTATCGTACGCACACTCATACACATATACACAAAATCAGTGCGTCGGTTGTTGAGTTCCAGGTGAACCGTCATTGAACAGACCTATGATCAAAAGCGTTCCAGCCATAACTAACACCTTGTATTTCTTTTAAAAAGACGGATGCCCGTGATTATGAAGGCAATTTGGCTGCTATTTCAAGCAGACTAGTAACCTTTCAAATGTTCCCTTGTCGGATTGTTAGAATGTTAAGATTGCCGTGGTAGTTAGTATACAATTCTAGTATAGTATACAAAGCCACATGGTTCCGGGTTCAGTCCCACTGCGTGGCACCTTGGGCAAGTGTCTTCTACTATAGCCTCGGGCCGACCAAAGCCTTGTGGGTGGATTTGGTAGGCGGAAACTGAAAGAAGCCCGTCGTATATATGTATATATATGCGAAGAAGAATCGTTCTACTACTTAACTGGAACTTTATTTATCGTCCCCAAAGGCAAAGTTAACTCCGTTTCCCTGGACCCGACGGAGTTAACTTTGCCTTTGGGGACGATAAATAAAGTTCCAGTTAAGTAGTAGAACGATTCTTCTTCTTCTTCTTCTTCTTCTTCTTCTTCTTCTTCTTCTTCTTCTTCTTCTTCTTTCTCTCTCTCTCTCACCATATATATGTGTTTGTGTGTGTGGCTGGTGGTTATCACACCCTGAAGACGGGTAACTACCAGAAATCCGGGTCTGTGATAACACGTAAGGCTAGACATGGGAGCGATGACCTCCCTTCGCAAATACTAATCGGGCACAGACAGTGTGTCGTTAGCCAGCTGGAGGAGAAGTCTTCATGGAGCTAAAACAACAGTAACATTATCCTCTATGGGGCCGTCACTTTTAGTTGGCAAATATATATTACTCTTTACTCTTTTTACTCTTTTACTTGTTTCAGTCATTTGACTGCGGCCATGCTGGAGCACCGCCTTTAATCGAGCAACTCGACCCCGGGACTTATTCTTTTGTAAGCCCAGTACTTATTCTATCAGTCTCTTTTGCCGAACCGCTAAGTAACAGGGACATAAACACACCAGCATCGGTTGTCAGGCAATGCTAGGGGAACAAACACAGACACACAAACACACACACGCATATATATACATACATACGACGGGCTTCTTTCAGTTTCCGTCTACCAAATCCACCCACAAGGCTTTGGTCGGCCCTAGGTTATAGTAGAAGACACTTGCCGAAGGTGCCACGCAGTGGGACTGAACCCGGAACCATGTGGCTGGTATACAAGCTACTTACCACACAGCCACTCCTGCGCCTATCTTTTATTTTTTTTCTCTTTTACTTGTTTCAGCCATTTGACTGCGGCTATGCTGGAGCACCACCTTTGGTCGAGCAAATCAACCCCAGGACTTATTCTTAAGAAGCCTAGTACTTATTCTATCGGTCTCTTTTGCCGAACTGCTATGTTACGGGGACGTACACACGCCACCATCGGTTGTCAAGCGATGTTGGGGGGGGGGGGGCAAACACAGACACACAAACATATACACACATATACATATTTATATATATGTAAACATATATACGACAGGATTCTTTCAGTTTCCGTCTACCAAATCCACTCACAAGACTTTGGTCGGCCTAAGGCTATCGTAGAAGACACTTGCCCAAGGTGTCAAGCAGTGGTAATGAACCCGGAACCATGTGGTTGGTAAGCAAGCTACTTACCACACAGCCACATAGTTATCGCCAAGCTAACATGGCAGTCCAGGAAAAATAGGACGAATGCTGCCGTTGATTAGCTCCAAGAGGCCAACGCCTGGAGCTAGCTACGTGACACACAAACCTGTGTCCATTGCAACCTTCGAACAGGGGAAGTCAGCAGCTTCCGAACCAGGAAGGGAAAGCTGCTGACCTCCCCTGTTCGAAGGTTATAATGGACACAGGTTCGCGTGTCACATGGCTAGCTAGAGGCGATGGCCTCTTGGAGCTAATCAACGGCAGCATTCGTCCTATTTTTCCTGGACTGCCATGTTAGCTTGGCGATAACTATTAATATCCAGTACTGTTGCCGTAGTCTCCAATAGAGAGATTTAGAAATATTAATATTTCTCTCCTCTCTCTCTCTCTTCACACACACACACACACACACACACACACACACACACCACCACTATATATATATATATTATATATATATATATATATTATATATATATATAAGCACAGGGATGGCCGTGTTATAACGAAGTCTGCTTCTCAACTACATGATTCCGGGTTCAGTTCCCTCTTTCTCTCTGAGGATTACATAAAATGAGTCCACGTATCACCACTTTAGATATTAACAGCACGACTAAGGAATCCAGGTGATCAAATTACTAGTAAATGCTCATCGCGTAAACCGATGGAGAACCCTCCTCCCATCCTGCAAATATAGATATACTAATATATATCCATAAATATGCTGTAGCATACAAGCAAGTATCTGTACATACATACATACATACATACATACTACATACATACATATAGACAGACAGACATAGTTACAACATTCTCAAAGGATGTAGGGTTGGGGTTTGGTCAGGATAAATGTTAAATGGTTGTGAAAAAGGGTAAAACTATAAACTAGACTAGCAACATCTCCATCAATGATTTGACTGTTTTTCCTCTATCGAAGAACGTTACAGGTATCTGGTGGTGGATGAAGACATATCTTACAATGGCTCCTGTAACAAAACACGTGTTACAAAAGAATTTTACAGCCGAATAAAGAAAATTTGGACCTCAGCACTCTTTACATTCAATAAAACAGTGGCCCACAATGTATCTGCAGTGCCAGCACTCATACCAACATTTAGGCTGCTTGATTGGACACTTGATGAGATCCGAGCCATTGATGTGAAAGCCCGCAAAATACTAGCAAACACATATAATTTCCACATAAATAGTGACGTTGACCGCCACTACCTAAAACAAAATAAAGACAGCAGAGGCTTAACATTGATCCAAAATGCCTTTGAATATCGTGTCATATCCCTTCAGCAACATCTTTTAACAACAAAGTGTCGAAGTGCATCCCTTGACCAAGTTTGCAGACATGAGGCTGACGACATCATAAGACTTGGAAGGCAGCTCCTTGAACAACATTGATATTGTCCGATAACCTTGTCCGATACATGTTCAAACAAGTCGCACGACTCTACTGCAACGTATCATCAGATGCAAGGATGAGCCTATATGAGCAGAAGACTATGCATGTATATGTTACTAGAAAGTTCCGTGATGATAGTAACATCGATCATCAAAAGCAGTCTATCATGGAGCAATAGCCGGATTACTACCTCCCACTTTGAAGGGCATGCATTTGCAATCTAGGAACAGGAAATATCAACCAAATACCTGATGCACGAAAGGGATAAAGATGCAGGAACAGCAGTAAAATGTGATAATCGATGCAGACTTTGTGAAGTTAACACCGAAGGTATCACCCACTGTCCGAAAATGTCATCACGGTGGTACCTACCGATGAGACATGATGTTGTAGCTAGCACACTCTGTGATGAAATCTGTCGGAAGGATAAACCTGTGGACAAAGAAATAAGAACCCACAGTATGGGTAGAAGTCATAGTCACTAAGGAGTATTGGCGGAATGTCCCTGTGAAGACCTCAATAAAATGTAAGCACAACAGACCTGATATAATGATTTGGGACAGAGAAAAGTACCTGTGTATAGTCGTGGAAAGAGAAACTGGGTACAATTGTGGAAATTAGCTGCCCAGTGGATGTTAACAAAGCTGAATGTATTCTTTGTATTCTTAAACGAATAGATATTATGTAATGTGTGTATCTGTGCAACAGAGAGGGAAATTAAAACTGCATATGTTGTGAACTTAGATTATGTGTTTATTAATAAAAGTTTAATAACGATAATCTTTTATTCATACGAATGTAACTGATGTGAAATATGTCATAAATAACGGACATTTTCATATGACACCGCAAAAAATTGTTGTTGAGAAACTACGGCAGAAATGGTATTCACCTCAATAGACGTCATTGATTGGTTGAAATTGCCGAAATGCAAGAAAGTAAACAACAAATAGATTACAAACTACAGAATTTTCTCAAGAAAGCCAAGAGAAAAATATGTTTTATGTAACACACTACGAGTATACGAAGTTTAAAAGTGTTTAGTTACAAAGAAATTATTTTAAAAATCTGCCGGTCAAAGTGAAAAGATCCCATTTCTGAGATTGTCTGGACTGAGCAGATAGTATTTTTGTGTGGAAACACCCCTAGTATTGCAGAAGGTGCGTATCAATAATTTTTGAATTTTAACTACTTTCGGCAAAAACAAATGTTTTGCAATTTTCTGTAATTATTTCAAGATAGCTGATGAAGAAGCCAACATAATATTCGACAAAGGAACGCGCTCCTTATCGGAAAAATTGAGAATACGAATATCAAATGGCTTAAACTGAATGACGTCACCGAGGCGAATAATGCTTCGCCTCTAAGCAACGTCAAACATTTCGGTGTCGACAACGGAACAGCAACAGCAGCAGAATCGAAGGATCGCGGTTTCGATTCCCAGACCGGGCGTTGTGTGTGTTTATTGAGCGAAAACACCTAAAGCTCCACGAGGCTCCGGCAGGGGGTGGTGGCGACCCCTGTTGTACTCTTTCGCTCCCACTTTCTCTCACTCTTTCTTCCTGTTTCTTGTCCCCGACTTCCTACGCGACCGCTGAGCCTGGATGCGCATTCATCCATCCGTCGATCCTCTCGGTGTCGGGGGTTGACCTGCTTTCTCTTCTGCGGGTCTTACGAATAGCAAAGGACCATGTTTCGGACTTCTCCCATCTTGCGAGCTCTGGGACGAAGACCACTTCGCTCAACAGCAACAGCAACATCAACTGCAATGACATGGAGAAAGAAGAGCTGAACGATCAAAGGATCACAATGACAAAAGGGAGTAGGCGAAAGAGGAGGAGAGTACAGAGCCCCAATCCAAGAAATCAACAAAACTTACTCTGAAACCACAACTGCAACACAATTCACAACCACTCCAACAAAAACAGCAAGAACAAGAACAACAAGTTCAAAAACAGCAACATCATCAACAACACCAGCATGAAATCACAGAAACACAGAAACAACCAATTACCGAACTTCAAAAACAAGAATATTCCTCAGACTGTAGACGAAATGTTTCCATCAATTGCACTTGTAAACAAGTACAGCAATGAATTGATGGATTTTGTAAGTCAAAACAAAAACAAAATAGAGACAGAGGGAAATGAATTTTAGGATTTCATCCTCAAAACCACAAAACACAGCCGCTTAATTGAAACGTCGTTAGACGTTTATAAAACTATAAGAGAAAAATTCCCAGGTAGTGTGGGGATTTAAAAAAAATCTGTTGATAAAAGGCTGTTGGAAAGGCCTTTTAGAAAATTTTCTGCAGTAGAGAGGCCCAAAACTTCTGTGCTTCTCGAAAATAAAACTGAGTAACCTCCTCATTTTCTTTCTTCAACTAGCATCACTGTGCTGTGAATGGAGTGTGTGGATGTGTATGGCCTGGGATCAGCTTGGAAGCAAGCCACTTGCTAAATGATCTCAGGTCGCCTGATTTGGATGTGGCTATTAGTGAAACAAGCATCTCTGGAAACACGCTCTAACATCTATTTTCGAGGACTGCGATGTATTCTCATATTGTAGTCTATCAGGATCGGGTGGCGGTGTAGCAGTGCTACTCCGGAAATCCTTAGATCTCCAAGTACAGGCTATCTTCCTGGACCCGGATGGTAGGGTGGTGGCCCTGGACATGAATGGCAGCGAAGAGGCTGGGAAGCCAGATTTCTCCAGGTATCTAAAAACATTCTTGGGAACGTCTCACACTTTAGTATTGGTGAGGGACTGGAATAGGATTTTGGACGCACGGAGGAATGTGTGGGTTTAGCACATAGTAGAAAGGAGTGTAAAAGCCTCGAAAACTTGCGCAGGACTCTCCAGCTTTCTGACACGTACCGAGTGGATTTCCCTGATGTGCCTGTGTGGGCATGGAACAACTACAGTGGGTCATACAGATCGTATTTAAACAGAGTATTTGTTAAGTCAGAGGCTAGGGTTAGCGTAAGTTGTCCACAATTGAAATTGGTCGGCTACACAGATCACAAATTTATGATATGTTCAGTCAATTTAGATTGAAACCGTAGACAGGGACCAAGTAACTGGAAGTTGAATGCGTCCTTACTGGCTCGTAAAGATTACAGGGACTGGATTAGCGAACCGGTTTTGTGGCAGTTGACAGGGGCTATCGTCAACAACTGGTGGTGGATCGCTCCGAAGAGAGCGATTAGAATAGAATTGCAAGCAAAAGTGGATGGTACAACTCTCAGTGTAGACCTGTGAGTCGGAAGAAAGAAGTTGGAGAGGGCTTGGTCCTCCTTGGTCCTCAGGATCATCTTGGATGGTGGGGTTTCTTGATAGAGGTCCTCTAGTATTAGGGGGACCCCATTACTATCACATTTTTCTTCCTTCTATTTCTAGTGTCGTATACTATGTATACTTCCCGTCTTCTCTGACCTGGCAGTGCTACCTGCTCGAGTTAAACTTTACAGGCACGGAAGTGCCGTCGGCCGAGCATGTCCGAGATGCGCACAGGACGACAGACGGTCCTGTATGCACTCGTCCAGTGTCCGAGCATTGCTGACCTATAGGTTTATGTCGAACATTTGCTGTCGCACGTGGGACGGATCCGATGGTCAACTGAATCCATCGTGAAGATCCCCCCGCCACCTTCCTTTAAATGGGAAGGAAAGGCTTCTTTTATATGCTGGGCGAAATTTAAGGGGCTGAAGACAAACACTTCTCTTTGGTCAATCTATGATAAGCTTCTTCAAGTTTCATTTGAAAAGGAAAATAAGAGTTGAGAGGGAAGTGTTGTCTTCCAGCCAGTTTGCTGAAAGGTGGATGAAAGCGGTGAGAATGGTGCGAATGAATGGGTCTGCCCTCAGCATAGTTGAAGTAAAGAAAGGAAAAATGGCCCCTAACCCAAAAGTCAGGGTACCCATGTTTTTTTTATGGTTTTTTTCCATGATCAGCCCTCGAACGTCTCCTCCCTATTGAGGATCAAACATCGTTGATTTCGTTCTTCCCTTACACACAAAACCTTCACAACACAACTTACACACACTCTTTATTTTGTCCTGTGCTGTTCATAATGTTTTTCTTAATGTAAACCCTTGTGGTTTATAAAGAAATCATTATTATTATTGAGTGAGCATCAATGTGACACTGGGATAAAATATACGAAGCCCAGTATACCCATCATAGCTACCCGTCTGATAAGGGTACACCAGGTACATGCATCACCCATGTTTCCAAAGGTGAATTATTCAAACTCCAAATAAATTTCTCTCAACACATGGCTATGATGCTCCCCTCTACTTCTGCTCGTGATCAGAGATGCACATATCGTCAGCCACTAAGGGACATGCTCAACTGGTTACGGTCAAACAACTGACAAGCAAATCTGTGGTATTGAGCAGAATATTTGCTGTAGCCCATCTTTTATACCAACACAAAACTGTTATTATTATTATTATTATTATTATTATTGTTGTTGTTGTTGTTGTTGTTGAGGCGCCAAGCTGACAGAATCGTTAGCATGCCGGGAAAAATGCATAGCAGTATTTCACCCGTCGCTACGTTCTGAGTTCAAATTCCGTCGAGGTTGACTTTACCTTTCATCCTTTCGGGGTCGATAAATTAAGTACCAGTTGAGTACTGGAGTCGGTGTAATCGACTTAACTCCTACCCTAAAATTTCAGGCATTATGCTTTTAGTAGAAAGGCTTCTTCTTCTTCTTCTTCTTCTTCTTTCTTCTTCTTCTTCTTCTTATTATTATTATTATTATTATTATTATTATTATTATTATTATTATTATTATTATTATTATTATTGAGTGAGCGAGCAGAGCATGCATCAAAGTGACACTGGGGTAAAATATACGAAGCCCAATATACCCATCATGACTACCCGTCTGATAAGGTACACCGGGCACATGCATCACAACCATATGTGCGCGACATGGTGATCTCATATCAAGATAAACAGCACATGACCTTGCAGGTGGGGCCCAGTTAGAATTTTCTTCAGGTTGAGTAGCCCATCCCGCTCAAACGGTCCCTGAATAAGGGTTGTTTAAGGATGTTGAAAGAACCACCCATGTTTCCAGAGGTGAATTATTCAAACTCCAAAGAATCCCTCTCAACACATGGCTATGATGTTCCCCCACTACTTCTGCTCGTGATCAGAGATGCACATATCGTCAGCCACTAAGGGACATGCTCAACTGGTTAAGGTCAAACAACTGACAAGCAGATCTGTGGTATTGAGCAGAATATTTGCTGTAGCCCATCTTTTATACCAAGACAAAACAATGTACATGATAACACTTCCAATCAGTTAAGATCAGAAGCCATGAGAGCCACTGCCTGGTACTGCATTATTATTATTATTATTATTATTATTATTATTATTATTATCATTATTATTATTATTATTATTATTATTATTATTATTATTATTATTATTATTATTATTATTATAAAGGCGGCGAGCTGTCAGAATCATTAGCAGGTTGGATGAAACGCTTAGCAGTATTTGGTCTGCCGCTACGTTCTGAGTTCAAATTCCGCCGAGGACGACTTTGCCTTTCATCCTTTCGGGGTCGATTAAATAAGTACCAGTTGCGCACTGGGATCGATATAATCGACTTAATCCGTTTGCCTGTCCTTGTTTGTCCCCTCTATGTTTAGCCCCTTGTGGGTAGTAAAGAAATAAGTATTTCGGCCGTCGCTACGTTCTCAGTTCAAATTCTGCCGAGGTCGACTTTGCCTTTCATCCTTGCGGGATCAATAAATTAAGTACCAGTTAAACACAGGGTCGATATAATTGATTAGTTTCCCCCACCACCACCACCATCCACCAAATTTTAGACTTTGTGCTTTTAGTAGAAAGGATTATTATTATTATGATACCTAGGAGGGCGAGCTGTGTTTATAGTTAGCGCGCCGGGCAAAATGCTTGGCGGCATTTCGTCCGTCTTCGCGTTCTGAGTTCAGATGTCACCGAGGTCGACTTTGTCTTTCGTTCTCTTGAGGCTGATAAGATAAATAACAGTTGAGATCTGGGGTCAATAAAATCGACTTAACCCCTCCTGTGAAATTGCTGATCTTGCGCCAAAATTTGAAATCATTATTACCTGTGTTCGTTTTAATATTAAGATTGAAAAAAAATTGATCTTGTTTGTAAAAACTTTTGGCCCTGGGCTTGCACCCACTAAGGAAGTTGTATTACTGCACTTACGATACATGCAGCTATGTGTGTATATATATATATATATATATATATATATATATAGGGTGAGTTTACGAAAAAAACAAAAGACAGGTGGTGTACAGAACAAACAGATGTATCAGTATATCGCTCAGGAACAGAAAAAGTATTTTACGTTTCGAGCCTACGCTCTTCTACAGAAAGGGACACAGAAAATAACAAGGAGAGAAAGAAGGAGAGAAAAAAAGGAGAGAGAAAAAATATATATATACATAAAACAAAACATATAGATCTACACGCATACTGGCTCCAAATACTTCTTCACTTCTACACACATACAAACTACCTTGTTAATGTAGCTGAAACCATGGATTTAGGTTCTGGAAGCCGGCTCTGTCTCCATTGACAAGACATCTAGAAATGAAACTAAATAACATATATAGGATTTCCTACAAGCAACGCGTAATGGGATTCCACCCCACCACACACACACACACACACACATGCACTCATATATGCATACGCATTCATACACTCACGTACGCACTCGCAAACAAGCACGCACACGTACACACATACACACACGCACACACAGACACACACACACACACACACACACAACACACACACACACACACACACGCATGCATGTACATACATGCGCATACATGCACACACTTATCAGAGGGAGGTCTATGTCTTTATTGCCCACAGGGGGCTGACAAACAAGGGCAGACATAGGGATTAAGTCGATTACATCGACCCCAGTGCATAACTGGTACTTATTTAATCGACCCCGAAAGGATGAAAGGCAAAGTCGACCTTGACGGAATTTGAACTCGGAACGTAACGGCAGACGAAATACCGCTAAGCATTTCGCCCGGCGTGCTAACGTTTCTGCCAGCTCGCCACCTTATCAAAGAGAGGTTCAGTCGGGTCAGAG
>NC_043003.1:102604107-102633949 GCF_006345805.1 Octopus sinensis | reverse complement strand
GTTGTTATTGTACTTGTCTTCGTCTTTTATTTCTCTATAAATTTCAACTATATATATATATATATAGATATATATCTATATATGTATATGTAGGTAGATTGATACAAAGACCCTGCTCCAGTTTATATATTTGCCTATGTTGATGTAATACCTGTATTCCCATATATTGTGTACCAAATTCTCACATTCTATACACTGTACTAAATAAATGTCATTAACTGACCTACAATTAAGAGATAATCCATTATTAATAACGAACTTCTTACCAGTGACATTACTCTTAAATGCTTTACTACCATTCAGAGCATCATAACACATCCACTTTAATCTTCCACATATTCCAAGTACACTATTCACATTCGTTTTCACATGTAAACATTTATGCAAATCTCTGCATAATAACAACTGATATGCTGTTGGTAGGTCGGTTGGTTTCTCCAGTCATGCTATACAGGCATGGCTGTGTGGTAAGAAGCTTGCTTCCCAACCACATTGTTCCTGTTCAGTCCCACTGCATGATACCTTGGGCAAGTGACTTCTATTATTGCCTCAGGCTGACCAAAGCCTTATGAGTGGATTTGGTTGACAGAAACTGAAAGAAGCCTGTTATATATATATATATATATATATATATATATGCATATTTGTTTGTCCTCCCCACCATCCTACCATCGCTTGACAGCCAATGCTGGTGTGTTTACATCCCAGTAATCTAGCAGTTCAGCAAAAGAGTCCAATTGAATAAGTACCAGGCTTATAAATAACAAGTCTGTTTTGTTTGACTAAAGGCAGTGCTCCAGCATGGCTGCAGTCAAATGAATGAAACCAATATATATATGTACACACACACACACACACATATATATATATATATATATATATATATATATATATATATATAAATGGAGTTTAACGCAGTTATAAATCAAATACTTTTACTTTCGACACGTTTCGAAGATTTCACTGATATTATTCAAAAGAATAAATGGTATAAAACAATGCAATCTTCTCTTCAGGGAAGTAAAAAAACGAAACTCGTCAATAAGACATTTTAGCAAAAAATGATGGATAAAGGTAAAAATACACTCATCTATTTATATATATATATATCAATAATAACAAAGGGTAAAATTAATTAATTAAGAAGTAATCAATAATTTCACCAAGTAGAATTTGGCATGAAAAAAGGACCATTTCATGGTAAACTTAAGTAATACTAGATAATTAGGGTTCAGCAAAGATTTGCTTTATCACATACCGAAGTTTAGAAATAGCAGCCAAAAAACGTTAGCTATTTCTTCTACTTTAAAAAAGGACTCCCAGAAAAAACAGAATACTTGAAAACAATCCACACAGGCTGTCCAACCCATACCAGCATGGAAAAACAGATGTGAAATGATGATGTGTGTGAATATATAAAAGTGTACATATTTGTTTAACATACAGGTATACATTTATATATTATTACAACATTACATGATGGAAACACTCATGAAACATTTAAAAATATTGATGTTCATATAAAATATAAAAATAGTTTATTAATAAAATTATTCACAAAAATTTACTTTCATATTTGAAAGAGAAAAAACAAAAAAAAAACTGTATTTATTTTATTTATTTGCTACTTAAGTAATTCATTCTTTTATTTACTTTAACGAAGGGGGAAAACGCTGAGATATTTATCTTGTCTTTAAATAAATAAATGTCTTCCAGATGTAGATTCATTTTGTTATTTATTTCTTGCACCAATTCTGCAAAGATTTTGGTATTTTTATTTGCTGCTTAAGCATTGCTGTTAGCACATAATTGAAAGTTGAAAGCAATAGATATTACTTTCCTTATCAATTGGCACCATATTTGTAGGACTGAGGTTTTTGTTTGTTTGTTTTTTTCTTTTTTGCATTCTTCTTCTTTTTCTTCTTTTTTCTTCCTGTCCTCCTCCCCCACTTCTTCCTCCATATTCATTCTTCTCCACCTCTTCTTCTTCTACATCATTCTTCTCCACCTCTTCTTCTTCTACATTATTCTTCTCCACCTCTTCTTCTTCTACATTATTCTTCTCCACTTCTTCTTCTTTTATATCATTCTCCTCCTCTTCATTCTTCATTCTTCTTTTTCCATCCTCCTTTGCTCTTCCTTCATCTTCTTCTCTCCATCTTCCATCTCTTCCTCTTCCTTCTCTCCATTTTTCATCTTCTCTTCCTACTCTACCTTCATCTTCTCTCCATCTTTCATCTTCTTCTCTTCCTCCTCTTCCTTCTCCCCCTCTCCTCCTCCTCTTTTATTTTCATTCTGTCATTAGCCGTTGTTTAGTTTGCTTATATTTTTACTTTTTTCCTGTTATTAATCTTTAACTCGGTGCAACATTGCAATCAAGTACATTAAGTCTCTCATGGAAATCTAATACGTCCTTGTTAGGAACTGTGTATGCTGACATTGTAACTAGTTAGGAAATGGAATTTTGGCACTAATAGAGAATTATACATATATTTGGGTGTTTTTTAGTTTTTTTATTATATTTAGTTACCTTTACAAGCTCAAGAACAGATGCATTCATTTAACTAGACACTCACCACTGTTAGTTTCAGTGTATAAAGCTGAGGATTTATGATGAATATCTAAAAGAAGGCAAGGTGAAGGCAAAGTGCAATCTTGCAGATCATTTATTCGGGTGTTCAAACCTGACTACTGTGATTTTGTTTAGTCTTCTGGGACAAAACAGAAATTATTCCTGCATCAGTTGGCTTCTATGACAATACATTATGCTGTTGTTTTGCTATAAAAAGTTAGTAGCAAAATATATATACATACACGCATACATATATATAATCCCTTTGTCTGTCCTTGTTTGTCACCTCTATGTTTAGCCTGCTATGGGCAATAAAGAAACAAATATATATATATATATAGTCATGGTTCTAGGACATCATTCTTCACCCCTACAAGATGACTTGTGGTGTGCCACAAGGATCTGTTCTCGGACCCCTACTGTTTGTCGCAGATATTAATGATATAGATGCCAACTTGAGGAATATTACAGTGTTGAGGTTTGCAGATGACATCAAGCTGTAGCTCGAAATAAAAAGAACATAGATCTTTCCTGCAATCAGACCTGGACACAATGCAGCAATGGATGTCTGACTGGCATCTGAAGCTAGCTGTGGACAAGTGTATCACCAGGCATTTTGGGAGGGAAACCCAGCTTTTACATACTCCCTCAGCAACACCAATGTAAAGAAGTCTTCTAGTGACTGTGATATGGGTATTGGAATATCTGCATTGGACAAACCACATCTCTAAGATTGTCAAGAAGGCTGACGGTGTCACTCAGTAAGACCTTTGTCAGCCACTCTCTAGCTATCTATTTAAAATTTTATAAGTCTATGGTACCTCCATGCTTAGAATTTGCATCATCAGTCTGGTACCCCAATCTTGCTCAGCATATAAATCTCCTGGAAACTGTTCAGAAGCATACAACAAAATGAATACCCAAGGTCAGGCAGCTGTCATACTCTGAACGTCTGGCTTCCATGGGCACGGACACATTGAAGCTCAAATGTCTGGCAACTAACTTGGGTAGACATCCACAAGATTATCTACCATCTTTCTAATGACAACCATGGGCACCTTTTTCAATTTAAAATGTCAAACACTTGTGGACGTGCTCACAAAATCAAATAACAATACAGTACCCATGACTTTTGGAAACATTTTTTCATGCCCAGAATTGTTGAAGCACGGAATAAACTATTCGCATCATTCTTTAGCTGTTAAGACACTACATCCTTCAAAACTTCCATGCTTCCTGAAATCCGCCATCAGTACACCTGATGGCTTTAATAATTTTTTCTTGTTTGATTGTCGCGCACCTGAGTACTGTATACAACAATTTCATATATGTGTGTGTGTGTGTGTGTGTGTGTGTATATAGGTACAGGTGTTGCTTCCCAACCTCATGGTCCCAGAGTTCAGTCTCATACCTCTTGACCTGATTTCTTATGGTTTATATACTTCTCATGAAATAGTTTTATCGGTTTGTTGTCAGCCTACCCTGGCACCTGTGCTGGTGGCACCTCAAAAGCACTATCCGTATGTGGCCGATGCCAGCGCTGCCTTGACTGGCTTCCGTGCCGGTGGCACGTAAAACGCACCATCTGTACATGGCTGTTGCCGGCCTACCCTGGCACCTGTGCCAGTGGCACGTAAAAAGCACCATCTGTACATGGCCGATGCCAGCGCCGCCTTGACTGGCTTCCATGTCGGTGACACGTAAAAACCACCAACTGATTGTGGCCAGTGGCATGTAAAAAGCACCCACTACACTCACAGAGTGGTTGGTGTTAGGAAGGACATCCAGCTGTAGATCAGACTGGGCCTGGTGCAGCCTCCTGGCTTCCCAGACCCCAGTCGAACCATCCAACCCATGCTAGCATGGAAAGCGGATGTTAAACGATGATGATGATGATGACAACAAGAGATATTCAGTACTTTGGAGTAAAGACCATTTGCCAACATAACATGGCAGTCCTGGTTTAGGACGAATGTTGCTGTAGATGGAAACTGAAAGATGCCCTTGTATATATGTATATACCTACGTGTGTGTGTGTGTGTCTTTATGCCTGTGTTTGTCCCCAACCACTGCTTGATAACCAGTGTTGGTGTGTTTACATCTCTGTAACTTAGCAAGGGATATAAACGACAATATACATACGTACACACACACATGTATATATGTATGTATGTGTATGTGTGTGTGTGTATGCATGTCATTGTTTTGTTTTATTTTTTTTATTTTAAGGTAATAAATTTTTTTTTAAAATTAGTATCAATTTCATCATTTTGTATGAAGCACAAAGGCTTTTGATAAAAGTTATATTATTGTGTGTATGCCATATTTCCTAATATTACCCTGGGTGGTAAATGTAGACTTCCAAAGTTACCTTTTGTATAGCAGACAACATTCTAGTAAATAATATTTCATAAACTATGAAATATTATATTTTAGCAATTATATATTATGGAATAATTTTATCATAATATAATATTAATATAATAATATCATAATATAATATCATAATATAATATTAATATGATAATATCATAATATAATATCATAATATAATATTAATATTATATTATAAAAAAATATTTCATAAACTATATATTGGTTTCAGATTTTGGCACAAGGCCAGCAATTTTGGGGAGTGGGTAAGTCGGTTACATCAATCTCAGTATTTAACTGCTACTTATATTATCAACCCTGAGAAGCTGAAAGGTAAAGTCAACCTCAGTAGAATATGATCATAAACTACGTAGTAAACATACATTAAAATTACAGAAAATAAAATTAGAAACTTTTAATTAGCTTTGAATTAAATAACTTGTAATCGAAGGAAAGAAATGTCATAAAATTATATATTAATTATGTTATAAAAAGCTATATATAAATTATTGGCATCTATTAAAATAGTTTGGATATATAGAATTTTTACATACAATCCCAACTGACTTTTAATTTCTGTTTCAAAGAAGTTTGCAAACAGTCTTGTTAATTCTTTTGTCAAGATCACAAGCATATTTTAAATATAACTTGTTTAGATGTGGGATTTTATTATAACAAAAAAAAAGTGAAAATCTTAACCTAAAACATGCAGTTATGATGTTCTGGATATATAGATTTCAAATTATAATTATAATATGAAATCTATATATCAAGATTGATATATATATATCAGATCAAGATTGGAGCCTGGAGCAGCCGTCTGGTTCGCCAGCCCTCAGTCAAAATCGTCCAACCCATGCTAGCATGGAAAGCGGATGTTAAACGATGATGATGATGATGATGATAAACAATTTTACTTGTTAATTTTTTAAAACTCTAACATTTATTTTGCATATCTAGTTTTCATGAAATGTCTTTGCATTTGGTCTTTAGAAATAATTGCTTTGCAAGGAGATAGTAACACAAGAACATATATATATATATTTCTATAGTCTGGTTATATTCTTTTAAGAATGTAGTAGAGTACAGTATAAAGCTCGTCCACCTTCAGATTTCACCCAGTGCCATCCAACAGTAGCATTATATCTACTGCCAGGTTTGCGTTAGGGCTTCCGTAGTGTGTGAATGGATAACTTAATAAGTTGGAGTCAACTAGGATAACAAAGGAACATTTTTCTTTAATCTCCGCAATTGTTTCCACACAACATAGTTCTCCAGATTCATAGGTATTTGGTTATGTAACCATTTTCCTGCATTCTGGTAGAGCTTGAGTTTCATCAGGTGATATATGAGTATTATTTCTGTGTTCTGTAAACTCAAATTTTCAACTTCAGCTGCATCTATTCTGTCTGTCATGGCTATATGTGGTAGTAGGATCCACTCAGTATAACAAAAATTGTGTGTTGTGGTTGAAAGTCAGTTGAATCAGTTTTAATTATATAGATGGAGTGTTAGGGTGGCTCTGCAATAGATGGTATTAAAGTGAGATAAGGCAGCGAGCTGGCCGAAACGTTAGCATGCCAGGCGAAATGCTTAGCAGTATTTCGTCTGCCGTTATGTTCTGTGTTCAAATTCCGCCGAGGTTGACTTTACCTTTCATTCTTTCGGGGTCGATAAATTAAGTACCAGTTATGCACTGAAGTCGATATAATCGACTAAATCCGTGTGTCTGTCCTTGATTGTCCTCTCTGTGTTTAACCCCTTGTGGGTAGTAAAGAAATAGGTATTTCGTCTGTCCTTACTTCCTGGGTTCAAATTCCGCCGAGGTCGACTTTACCTTTCATCCTTTCAGGGTCGATAAATTAAGTACCAGTTATGCACTGAGGTCGATATAATTTACTAAATCCGTGTGTCTGTCCTTGTTTGTCCTCTCTGTGTTTAGCCCCTTGTGGGTAGTAAAGAAATGGGTATTAAAGGGAGTTCCAGCTTATATCTTTGTGCTGCTAATTCATTCTTCATGGTCGGTTTTGCAATTGCCATTGGCTGACCTTCAGGATTCACAATGGTTGGGTGGGGGGACAAACACAGACACACAAATGTATCATATATATATATATAGGTCTTCTTTCAGTTTCTGCCTACCAAATCCATTCAGTTGACAAACTTACACGTACATATACATTATTCTATAACGATCTACATATATTCATACCTGTATATACACATACATGCTCTTGTCTATACATATACATATGTATGTACCTGAATATATGCTCTTAAGATTTGAGATACATATGCTCATGTACACTTACATATACAAATTCATATATATGCACACATACATAGATATACATCTATATTCATGCTCATACACACACACATACACATACACACATACACATACACTCAGGCACATGCATATGTACACACACACGCACAAATATATGTACATATACACATATGCATGCATATACATACATGTGTATACACATATATACAAACATCCATATATATAGATACACACACACGGAAACACACACAGAAACTGCCTACTAAATGCACTCACAAAGCTTTGGTGGCCTTTGGATCTATTGTAGAAGACACCTGCCCAAGGTGCCATTCAGTGAGATTGAGCCCAGAACCATGTGGTTGTGAATCAGACTTCTTACTGCCCAGTGAAATTAACAGAGAAAAAGATATACACTAAATTAAAAGACATATATTCTGAATTATTAAGTGAATGAAAAATTGTCTGGAATTAATGTTGGAAGCTACCCATTGTAGAAGCAGAATCTGTGGATGATGTATTCACTTATACAAACATCTATATGCATTCTTATATGTTATGAGTATTGACGATATTTATCAGATTAGTTCACAGAATAAATACTTCAAATATATGTGTTTGTGTATTCATTTCCATGAACTTTGGATACATGAATGCTGTATATGTGATTTTTAAGTACTTGCAATCGAACGTATTAATGTGGGTGTATATCAGAATACACACATATCTACTCACACACATGCACGCGCACGCGCACACACATACACACACACACACACATGCTACATGTGCTAGTTTTACTTTATTCAGCTGCAAATCTGGAAAGTTTATAGCTGAGATTGACACTGTTTGATAGCAAGGTTACTCCATCTTTTAGTTCCTATAGCAACTGCTTACACCACTGTAATATATCTATATATAATCTATATATAAATAAATATATAAATATATATATATCTTCATCATCATCGTTTAACGTCTGCTTTCCATGCTAGCATGGGTTGGACGTATGACTGAGGGCTGGTGAACCAGATGGCTGCACCAGGCTCCAGTCTTGATCTGGCAGAGTTTCTACAGCTGGATGCCCCTTCTAATGCCGACTACTCCGAGAGTGTAGTGGGTGCTTTTATGTGCCATCGGCACGGGGCCAGTCAGGCGGAACTGGCAATGGCCTCACTCAAATCTTTTACACATGCCACCGGCGCGGGTGCCAGTAAGGCGATATTGGTAACGATCATGCTCGAATGATGTTTTTTACGTGCCACTGGCATGGAGGTCAGATAGCCGCTCTGGCAACAATATATATATATATATATATATATATATATATATATACACATGCATACATATATACTCATACATACAAGCATATGTATGTAAGAATTTTTATATCCATGTATGTATGTATGCATGCATGTGAAAGATGCTTAGAGAGGGCGTATGTAAAGTGTTTATTTTCAAGAGTGGTCTGTGTAGCAACAGCTGTAAATGTAGACCACCACAACAGAAACTGGATCAGTAATCTTTCTTCTGCAGCTCAAAGATATACAGGGAAAGTTGTTAACTCTGTTTCTGTCTGTCTTTCTCTCTCTCCATCTCTCTCTCTCTCTTTCTGTATATATATATAAGTGATTCAAAATGTGACTGCTTGTGTACCGTTGGCGTTTTGTTTCCTCCGTCTTCCCTTCCTTGGATCTTTCCTTTTCTATGTTTCTGATGAAGAGCTCCGCTCGAAACGTTAAATTCTCCTTCTTTCCTGAGCGTTTAATAACACTATACTTGTTCCACGTCTTCATGTTGTTGTGTTTTCATGTTTGGATTAACTATATATATTATATATACTTTATTAATAAAACTGCCCAGTTCATTGGACAGTTTTGGTTGAGAATCAACCAAATCTGTCCGATGAATGTGAACGGGAAACTCTGAGTAACAGTTTTTGTGATGTTTTTGCAGCTTTATTAATAAAGCATATTACTCTACCTCTAGCATTCGAGTACTATTTTTTGCCACCTTAATTCACTTTTATGTGCTTACTTTGGAATATATTTATATATATATGTATATATATATATATATATATATATATATATATATATATATACGTTCTTTTATTCTTTTACTTGTTTCAGTCATTCGACTGCGGTCATGCTGGAGCACCACCTTTAGTCAAACAAACTGACCCCAGGACTTATTCTTTGTAAGCCTAGAACTTATTCTATCAGTCTTTTTTACCGAACTGCTAGGTTACGTGGATGTAAACACACACCAACATTGTTGTGATGCGATGGTGGGAGTAAACACAGACTCACAAATATACCACATATATATATATATAAATGACAGGCTTCTTTCAATTCTCACCTATCATATCCATTCAAAAGGCTTTGGTTGGCCTGAGGCTATAGCAGAAGCCACTCGCACAAGGTGCCACGCAGTGGGACTGAAACCGGAACCATATGGTTGGGAAGCAAGCTTCTTACCACCAGGCAACACTTACATATATATATATATATATATTATATATCATCCCCATTTCCCCACCATTTCCTCACCAACCGAAAGTGCAGGCGTGGTTGTGTGGTAAGAAGCTTGCTTCCTAATCCCATGATTCCAGGTTCAGTCCCACTGTATAGCACCTTGAGCAAGTGTCCTATACTATAGCCTCAGGTTGACCAAAGCCTTGTGAGTGGATTTTGGAGACAGAAACTGAAAGAAGCCTGTCGTATATATACATGTATATATTTATGCGTGAGTCTTTCTGTGTTTGTCCCCCCACCATTGCTTGACAACTGATGTTGGTGTGTTTACATACCCATAACCTAGTGGTTTGGCAAAAGAGACCACCAGAATAAGTACCAGGCTTACAATGAATAAGTTCTGGGGTCAATTTCTTCAACTAAAAGGTGGTGCTCCAGCATAGCTGCAGTCAAATAATGGAAACAAATAAGAGCATATATATATATATATATATATATAATAGTTATCGCCATACTAATATGGCATTCTTATAAAAATAAGAATAAAGCTGTCCGCTTATTAGCTCCATGAGGCCATCGCCTTAAGTTAGCTATTTGATACACAAACTGTATCCATATAATAAGCGGACAGCTTTATTCTTACTTTTATAAGAATGCCATATTAGTATGGCGATAACTATTATTTTCCAGGAACGCTGCCGTGATCTCTTTTAGAGAGACTTAGTAATTTTAATATTTCTATTATATATATATACATACATATACATATACATATATATATATATATATATATATATATCTATATATATATATATATATATATATCTATATATATATATATATATATATATATACTGAGAGAGAGAGAGAAAATGAGATAAAGACAGAGAGAGGGAGAAACAGAAAGAGAGAGACAAAGAAAGAGACAGAGAAACAGAGTGAAAGTGATGGAGGAAGAGAGAACAAGAGAAAGGCAAACAGAGTGAGAGAGAAGAAGGGAGGAAGAGAAAGAGATAGAGAGAGAGAGTGAAAGACAGAGAGAATGAGACAAAGACAGAGTGAAAATGAGAGAGAGAGGTGGGGAGAAAGAGCAGTGTTAAAATTTCATTCAACTATGATTTCACTCCAAACTACAGTACATGTGTTACTGTTTTCATTGAGCGAAAGTCTGGCATGGAGCCATTATTTCTGGAATGTAGATTTGTTGTTCTTGTTTTCTGATTTTGTCCAGTTGTTTCTATTTCCTGTTTGCTGCTGCTGCTTTGTTTGTTTGTTTGTTGAGCGAAGTGGTCTTCGTCCCAGTGGGAGAAGTCTGAAATGTGGTCCTTTGCTATTCGTAAGACCTGCAGAAGAGAAAGCAGGTCAACCCCCGACACTGAGAGCAACGGCGGATGGATGAATGCGCATCCAGGCTCAGCGGTTGTGTAGGAAGTCGGAGTCAAGAAACAGGAAGAAAGAGTGAGAGAAAGTTGGAGCAAAAGAGTACAACAGGGGTCGCCACCCCACCCCCCCTGCCAGAGCCTCGTGGAGCTTTAGGTGCTTTCGCTCAATAAACACACACAACGCCCGGTCTGGAAATCGAAACTGCGATCCTCCGACCGCGAGTTCGCTGTCCTAACCACTGGGTCATTGCGCCTCCACTGCTGCTGCTGCTGCTGCACTCTGTATGTTTTTCCAGTTTCTGCACAGCTGCATTGAAATTTTCAATACTCTTGTCATTGCCTTTCAATTGCTGCTGTTCTTATGTTGTCGTTTGCCAGCATGGATGGGTGGATGCTGTCTTCTTCATGAGGACTTTGATCTCGTTTTCAAATACTGATAGAGACACACACACACATATATAGGACAACATATACACACACAGACACAGAGAGAAACATTTACACTTGTGCAGTGCAAGTAGTTACACACGCACACATAATTATATATACACAGAGACACATGTATATATATATGTGTGCATGCGTGTGTGTGTGTGTGTGTGTGAAGGAAACATGGCTTAGTGGTTAGGGTGCTGCACTCACAACTGCAAGATCATGAGTTCAATTCCCAGATCAGGCGCTGCATTGTGCTCTTCAGCAAAGCACTTCATTTCATGTTGCTCTTCGGTCATTTCAACATCTGACATGTGGCACCCAGCTGCACCTGTACAGGTAATGTCGATTCACTACAGCTATGTCCAATGAACTTTTAATTGATTAATGGAAATATTACATCGTTAGAAAAAAACATTTTCATTACGGGAATACATGAACCACAATATTCACCATTTAAGTGCCTGATTCACTTGAATCCTGATATATATATCATCATCATCATCATCATCGTTTAACGTCCGCTTTCCATGCTAGCATGGGTTGGACGGTTCAACTGGGGTCTGGGAAGCCAGAAGGCTGCACCAGGCCCAGTCTGATCTGGCAGTGTTTCTACACCTGGATGCCCTTCCTAACACCAACCACTCCGAGAGTGTAGTGGGTGCTTTTTACATGCCACCTGCACAAGTGCCAGATGAGGCTGGCAAACGGCCGCAATCGGATGGTGCTTTTTACGTGCCACCGGCACGGAGGCCAGTCGGGGCAGTGCTGGCAACGGCCACGTTCGGATGGTTCTCTTACATGCCACCGGCACTGGTATCTTAGCTACAATTTCCATTGATATTGAACCATTTCGATTTTGATTTTCACTTGCCTCAACAGGTCTTCACAAGTAGGGTTTGTGTCACAAGAAGGAAAGGTATGCATAAGTGAGCTGGTTACATCCCAGGTAGAGGCCACGGCTTATGGTCTCACTTGTCCTGCCGGGTCTTCCCATGCACAGCATACTTCCATAGGTCTCGGTCTCTGGTCATTTCCTCGGTGAGGCCTAAAGTTCAAAGGTCATTCTTCGCCACCTCGTCCCAGGTTTTCCTGGGTCTACCTCTTCCACAGGTTCCTTCAACTGCCAGGGTGTGGCACTTTTTCACACAACTATCTTCATCCATTCTTGCTATGCATATATACATACATATATGTACATACCTACATCTATATGTATATATACATGCATTCGAAACACGGAGTAGACAAAGCAGGGGCAGCTGAAGAAGGGGAATATTCCTTCTGTTGTATGTCTTGTACTCTGTTTTTTCGTTGTTTGAACAAAGTCCGTTTCCATGGTCTTGTTTTTATGTTTTCATTTCTTATTGTGTTCAACGTTTTTTTGGTGTCCTGTACCTATATATGCCTGTATATATACATATAGATGTAGGTATGTACATATATGTATGTATATATGCATATGTTTTATTTATTATTTTATTATATGATCGAACGCCACGCATCCACTTCAAATAAGTTTTATCTTATATATACATATATATATATATACATATATACATATATATATATATATATATACATATATATATATATATTATATATATATATATAGAATCTCTTAAGTTCATTCTGACAAACAATTTTTTTCTCTTCGACGACACACACTACCGTCAAAAATGTGGCATTGCGATGGGTACCAAGGCTGCACCAGTCCTTGCGAACCTCATAATGGGTTACTTCGAACTGTCACTCTATGAAATATCAAGCCAGAAATTTGGACATGTTTTCCACACCTACCTAATGGAAAACTGGAAAAGGTATTTAGATGATTGTTTCATCATATGGAAAGAACCTTATGAAAAACTCCTGGAATTCAAAACCATACTAAACAACATACATCCCAACATCCAATTCACTATGGAATTAAGCAAACATCATCTCCCATTCCTTGATCTCTTAATTATAAAAACACCTAAGAACCAAATCATAACAGACATCTACCACAAACCTACAGACTCACAACAATACCTCCTCTTTAGTTCATGCCACCCAAAACACACCAAGACAAATATCCCTTTCAATTTAGCTAAAAGGGTATGCACCATTGTCTCGGATCCAAAAACACGAGAAATACGCCTTCAAGACCTCAAAAAAACACTATTACAACGTCAATATCCCTCCACCCTATAGAGTATGGAATAAAACGCGCCAAAGAACTAGACAACACTACACTGAAAACCACCCAACCTAACACCACACACAACCTCAAAATACTTCCATGCATTTCCACCACAACCCCAAAAATATCGAAGCATACACCACAATCATACAAAACCTCAGTCTACTGTCAACAGACCCAAAAATGAAAAACATTATAAATACACACAAAATCCTCAAATGCAAAAGGCAACACAAATCTTTAAAAAAACTCTTGACAAATGCCAAACTTCACACACCACATCCACCCCAACAGTAAAAAAATGTGCACGCTAAAACTGTGGTACCTGCCCCTTTCTACTTGAAGGCTCTGAATTTACCTTCAAACAAGGTACGAAGTTTAAAATCAAGACTAACTTCTCCTGTTCCTCCGAGAACCTTATCTACATTCTCACATGCGCTGGTTGCCAACATAATTATGTTGGACAAACGAGTCTCCCGTTACGTAAACGAGTAACGGTGCATAAAGAACAAATAAATCTCCCGGAATACCGACAAATTCCACTGAGTGACCACTTAGACTCATGTGCTAAAGACTTAAACCCCAAATTCTATATATTCCCCTTCTACCAATGTAAAGACGGGATCACCACACAGGAGAGAATTAACAAGGAGAATCTCTTTATTGAAAAATTCCAAACACAACTTAATATGCAAACTCCTCGTTGATCAAACTTCCTTTCTCTACCTCACTCTTCATGGATGGACTACACAAAATATATAAAGATACCATGCATTCATCACTTCAAGCTAAAACTTATATTCTTTAAATATCATTTTTACTATTGTTGTTATTACTATCATTTTTATTATAAATGATATGACAATTTGAAATGCAATGTCTATGCAGATTTATATTATTAGAAAATAATATAAATAAAGTGTTAAAATCTGAAAGTTAAGTTAACAAGCAATTATATAAAAAAGATAATACAAATGAAGCTAAAATGATAGTTTTATAATTTGGGTTTTATTGAAGAACTCAAAAGAGTTGTCTCCCCTTACTCACAACACAGGAACTGAAGAACCAGGACCACAATTACTACTACTTCCTGTCCTGCAAACATGCTGAATTTAACAACACAACACAACACAACACATGCTCTTAATCCCTTTGGATCTTAACACCTCAAGGTAATTTTTTCGTAAACAACCATAAAACTCAAGATACACAACGAACTCACAATGTATCAGAGAACTTATTTTTTAATTTTTGTACATTTTTATTATTCTTTTACAAAAAACAATGCAATTTTCTTTTTTTCCCCTTTCTAATTTTTAAAAAAACTTCTTAAAACATAAATATTCTTGACAAGTCATACAATGACGAAAACCGGTTGAATAAATATATATTTATATATTTTATCAATTTCTCATTTTATTAAAATTTTCTTTCATTTGAGCATTCTGCATTTTTAAAAAAATTTTTCCTTACTATATATATATACAATTAAGGGCTCCTAAATTAAGATGCCGAGTGCTGGGAACACAAAAAGGGGATGAATTTATCGAGAGTGAAAATCAAAAACGTTTACTGATAACTTTAACAACTCGAACCGCAGTTTCTGCTTCTTTCTAGCAAAACACAGAATATGTTTGCTAAGGCTAGCTTCGTCAGCGAGTCGCCTAAATTGAACCGAGGTCTGCAGCGATGTGGGACCATGTGTTGGTCCCGACTACTAGCAGATCTTAACTTTTCAAATCTCTGCGCAGACGCAAAACTTACACGGCAGTATAGGGCATGCCAGGAAGAATTTTACGAATAAATCCTATATATGTTATATGGGATCTGATGATACACCATGAAGCTAAGTGCTTTATGGACGTGAAACCCAGGGTAATCCCATAAAATAGCCTTATCTAACTATATATAATATACTGTTATATAACTTAGAGCATGCTCCTTTTTCAGATTTTTGTCTACTGACAATATGTGTGTGTGTATGTGTGTGTGTAAGTGTGTGTGTGTGTATGTATATACATATGTGTGTGAGCGTATATATGTTTATATATATATATATGTAAAGGCCATTTGCCAATGTCTCTGACAGATTTAGAAATAATAATATTTCTATTTTTATATACGTATATATATATATATATATTATATATATATATATATATATGTATGTATAAATTTGATGTGTGTTGTGTTCCATTACTTAATAAATGAAAAAAATGTATGGTAAATAAACAAACGACATTACATATACTGAATGTATAGGTTTGTTTTTACATTCAGTATACGTTACGTCGTCTGTTTATTTACCATACATTTTTTTATTTATTATGTATATATATATACATATATATATATACATATATATATATACATATATATATATATATGTATGTATGTATGTATACAAACACATACATATACACAGTCCACTCTGTAAAATGGTTGGCATTAGGATGGGTATTCAGCTGTAAAAATCATGCCAAAGCAGATCTTGCTGGTATTGATGCCATATAAAAGATCCAGTCCATTCTATAAAGTAGAAGAGCATCCGGTGGTAAAAACCATGCTAAAGGAGACCCCACTGGTGCTGGTGCTACATAAAAGCCACTCAGTCTAATCAGTTACATGGTTGGTGTTAGGAAGGGTATCCAAGGGTGCATGTATGTTTGTGTATGCGTGCATGTGTGTTTATATTTATGTGTTGGTGAGTGTATATGTTTTTGTGCATATATGTATTTATTTGTGTGTGTATGTGCGTGTGTGTGTGTCTGTCTGTCTATATATTTATCAGTGTTTGTGTGTGCGCGCGTGTGTGTATGTGCATGCATACGTGCGTGTGTATGTGTGTAGGTATTAGTGAAAGCTTCCCACTCATTGTAGACCTCTAGAATTTTCCATGGGAACGTCTTGTTCATTGCTAATCGTTGTCTACTTCATAATACATGTTCTGTTTGACCCAGCTATTTTGCCAGCTGGACAACTAATAACAAAAAATAACTTATTGAGAAACAAAACTACTGCTGTTGTTATTATTGTTGTATTTATTTTCTTCATAAAACTCTTCAGAACTTTTTGCTTTGACCGGCAGATTTTTAAAATAATTTCTTTGTAACTAAACCCTTTTAAGCTTCGTATACTGGTAGAATGTGTTTATAAAACATCTTTTTCTCTTGGCTCTCTTGAGAAAACTCTGTAGTTTGCATTTCGGCAATTTCAACCAATCAATGACGTCTATTGAGGTGAATACAATTTCTGCCCAAATGCAAGAAATGAAACAACAAATAGCTTACAAACTACAGAATTTTCTCAATAAAGCCAAGAGAAAAAGATGTTTTATGTAACACACTACCAGTATACGAAGTTTAAAAGTGTATAGTTACAAAGAAATTATTTTAAAAATCTGCCGGTCAAAGCGAAAAGATCCAACTCTTCTCAATTCATTATAATATGGTTATATTTGTTTGCTTAATTATTATTATTATTATTATTTTTAATTTTAAACATTACTGTACCAAGATACTAAAATGCCATTGACAATTACTACTTACTTGTCTACTTGCTGATCAGTGATGCAAGTGTCAAATTACAAGACTGGTAATTCTATAGTGTTTAGTTTTGTCTCATTCCTCTTTACAATATATTTAAGTTTTGCTGAGGTTGACTTTTGCCTTACATCTCCAGGTTCAATAAAATAAATAGATTTGAATTGGAGTGGGGAGGAAGGGGTCACTTCAATTTATGTATTCACCCTGCTGCCACTCACCTACAATCTCACCATCACCCCTCCAAAATCCCACCATTGCCCCTCAACCATCATGTATCATATCTAGCTTGGATGGTATATTGGCAGACTTGCTAGAACATCAGTCAAAATGCCTTGAACTATTTCTTCCAGTTGTCTACATTCTGAGTTCAAATCCAGCACTGTTCATTATGACATTTCGTGTACGAATACACCTACGTAAATAGTTCATATACACCCATTTCCTAGTTTTCTATCTTTGATCACATTGTTTGCGTAGACATATTTGTATACGAAACGTCTGATGTAATTTACAGTTTAGGCAGCCAGCTGGCAGAAACGTTAGCATGCCGGGTGAAATGCTTAGTGGTATTTTGTCTGCAGTTATGTTCTGAGTTCAAATTCCACCGAGGTCGACTATGCCTTTCTTCCTTTCGGGGTCGACTAAATAAGTACCAGTTGCGCACTGGGGTCGATATAATCGACTTAATCCGTTTGTCTGTCCTTGTTTGTCCCCTCTGTGTTTCGCCCCTCGTGGGCGGTAAAGAAATAAGAAATGATGTAATTTGCAGTGCTGGCTCTGAACGCCATAGAACTTTCTCCCTAGAATCTAATTTAATATGAAAGGAACAGCAAAGTAATGCTATAACAATAAAACTCTAAAAACATAACATAACGCCATTGAAAATAACAAGTTTACTTCTTGGATTTTCTGATGACATCACATGGTCTGTCATGTCTACCCTGTCCTGTTGGTTACATCTGGTGTGTGTCTAATTCTCATTAATTTATCTCCCCCACATTTTCACTCTCTCTGTCTGTCTCTCTCTCTCAAGCAGCATGTACCCTTCTTTAATGCCTCATCCTTCTTACTTCCTTCCTTTAACAGCCACACCTATGTTTCTCTTTCTCTTTTCTTTCCCACCAACTTGACCGTTATATTTATGAACTTGCGCACTCATCATACACCCATGTGTATGTATGCTTTTACACACACACACACACACACATTCATCTGGCCATGTTGTAATGTAAAGGATTATTATATGTGTGTGTAATTCTTTATTTTATGAAATGTAAAAAAAAGTGTTAAGTTTATACCAAATGCGTTTCACTGCATCCGACATAGCGGAGGTCACTGTGGTACCAAATATACTACCATACAGAACATACAGAGTGTGAAATCTCTGAATCACACCCAGATATTCGATTGACTAGTTTTATCATGTGACAATATAAATTGCTGGACGAAGCTACTGATAACTCCACCAACTCTGCATTTTTTACATAGCCAAGATACTTAGCCCTAAAGTGATACACCCTGTGTAACTGAAAAGAGTTAACCACAAGTAGCAATAACTTAAAAACTGCAAGCAGCAGCTTCAATTTCAGCTTGACACCTTAAAACTAAATCTATTTTCTGGATAAACCATTTTGTTACCATATTTTTATTGGAATAATACACGTTTTGTAATAATCTTTTCTACCCTAGGCACAAGGCCCGAAATTTGGGGGGAGGGGACCAGTCGATTAGATCGGCCCAGTGCGCAACTGGTACTTAATTTATTGACCCCGAAAGGATGAAAGGCAAAATCGACCTCGCAGGAATTTGAACTCAGAACGTACAGCCAGATGAAATATCGCAAAGCATTGCGCCCAGCATGCTAACACTTCTGCCAAGTTGCCGCCATAATTTAATAATGATGAATCTAATAAAATAATTTTGTCATTATTGAGCTGGCATTTGGAACATAGATTAACATGAGAGAAATGTTTAATGTAGACTACTTTAACCCTTTTGTTACAATATTTCTACTGAAATACACTTCCTTGGTTTCAATTAATTTTGGAAATAAGGAAAAATTTAGAAAACTAGATTTTCCAGACTCATGTTTGGGACATAAATTAGCATGAGATTTTTATGGTAGTTTTTAATTCAGATCTTTTTAACACTTTTTCACCATATTTCTTTTGAAAAATAATGGGGTTTTTTTTTCAGTTAATTTTGAAAATACTGAAGTTTAGTGAAATAACTATCGTTATTATGTTGGTGTTTGGAACTTTACATGAAATTTTGGTAGAAGACTATTTCAAAACAGTTCGTATCGCTGAGCCAGGTGTGATATCAGCAGTTTTGTGTCAAAAGGGGTTAATATCCCATCTGGCCCTTGTGTATCACTGTGGCAAGCATTTGGGCAAGGTGTCTGTTTCAAGGATAACTTCTTTACTAATATTGCTACTTTGAGTAAGACATCAAAGAAATAATAGCCCTGAATCTCTACAGTAGTTCCCAATGGTTAAGAATTATGAGATTTACCATTACCTTATGACCATATTTCTCAAAATAGTTGATACTGACATTAGGATCAGTCAAAACTTTTATATGTTCTATGGGGGACTGAGAAGTTGAAGGAGAGTGGGAGGGGATTTGCTGCTTTCATATAGATTATTTTAGGTTTTGTCTCCTATTTAAACATTAACTTTTAAAAGAATTTAGGTATATAAAGTGCTTGTTAGCTGCAATCACGACAATAACAATAACAATAATAACAATTATATAAGGCTATCAATTTTGAAGTGAAGGGAAGTTGATTACATTACCCCCAGTGCTCAACTGGTACTTATTTTATCAACCCCAAAAGGAAGAAAGGCAAGGTCAACCTCAAGGACTGAGCTTGAAGAAATGCTCCTAAGCCTTCTGTCTGGTGTGGTAGCAATTGTGCTAGCTCACTGCTTTAAGAATAACAAAAATGAGTTTATTGTACACAGATGCAACACAACTCATCAGAAAAATGTTTAACATGAATCTAGTAAGGAAAGACTGCAATGAAAGCTAGAATGCATGCACTGTACACAGAAGACACAGAAAGAAGTAATGATGACGGTGACAAGTGGTAACCTGGAGGTAGGTCAGAACGTAGGGAAGTGAAAAGGAAGAAAAGGTGCACAATGAATGTGTGCCTGAGTTTAGTCAAAGCCATGTGCTAAAGGTTGGGTAGATAAGTCTAAGAGGTGATGCATCAGCTTTTCTCTTCCTGTTGGGTGATACAGTGGTATGTAGTTGCCCACATCAGAAGAGCACCTGGAACTAAATATCTCTGGTCTCTGGCTAGATATTACACATATGTATATTTAAAATCGTGGGACTGTTGAATAGTAAGCAAGGGGCCATTGAAAAAGTGTTCATGAAAGAAAAGGAGCAGTAGGTGAAAATTATTTGAAAAAAACTACCTTGGATTTACTGAACTGTCCAGAGTTATGCAATAACAACATTTCAAAGAATGCATTGAACAAGTAAATTATATATAAATCACTGCTCTTATGACTTGTGACTTGTCGACTTTTCCCATAGACACTGATTACGTGTCTTGAAGACAAGTTACTTCACACATTAATCTGTCTTTGAACATTTAAAAATTTAATTCTAAATATTGAAGTCACAGTTGATGAAAAACAAAAAAAAAGTTAAATATAAAGCAAAAAGAAACGAAAATATTTTCTTCACTTTAAACCAACCCTTAAATATTTTTGTTTCATTTTTTATACAAAAGACATTGTCATTTCCTTCTTTTCCGCTTATTTTTTCTAAATCAATCAAGTCTTTTTTTTTTTTACATTTTTCTCTAAGTTTGTTTTTTTTCTTTTCAGTTTTTCTTGAACTTAAGCTAATTTGTCCTTCAGAAACCAGTTTTTTTTACAAATTTCACTTCTCAGCTTTCCACCACTTCTTTTATTATTTATTTTTTTATAAATATCTTTACAAAATAATAATAACAATAATTGAAGAAGATACAAAAAGAAAATCCAAAAATACTTCTTGAACGTCTCTAAGAATTGATTGTCATTGTACATTAAATAAACCAGTTTGGGTGGGCTTTAATGAAGGAGTGGATTCACTCCTATGAAATTTTAATATTACTCAATGGAAATAAATAACATGTGATTAGTTGTTAACACTGTAATGTCATACCTCATCTTTAACACTTCTCATATCTGCTATCATTCCCAGTACCCACTCATATCTGCCATTGATGCCCTCCCTCACTATAATCACCCTTATGTACTCCTAACCTCCATCTCTGTTCTCTTCCATCCCATTCTTACACTGCAAATCATCTTCCTACTTTCTGAACTGTTTCCAGGTTGTGACTTGCAGTCCTCACCTGTCTGTGCCTCTTCTATCTCTCTCCGTGCTAAATATTTTCCATCAACCACTCCTCCATTTTTATTCTTCACTCACTATATTCTACCCTCACTTCCAACCATATATCTCTCTTCTCTCTTATCCTTATGAAATTACCTATCCTTTCCTCTCCATCTCTGATCCACTATTTATATTCTCTCTTATATTCACCTTCTTGTACTTTGAGAGTTTATTCTGGCTCCTCACAGCCATCACATTTATCTTCTATCTAGCTACACCCAGCTTTGTATAATACTGGGTTGCCATGTATCTCCTCTATAGGACATCTATGATTTCCCTCTGTCATACTTTAGACTTTTAACACGTAGTATAAAGCCAATTCCTTTGTCTCTCATATACACCTCCACTCAGTCGAGAAGTATTTTCCTTTTATTTCCTTGTCTTGCAAGTTAATTGGTGGCTTCACTGATGCTGGTTTGTTTTGTTTGTTTGTTTGTTTGTTGAACGAAGCGGTCTTCATCCTCTGGGAGAAGTCCGAAACATGGTCCTTTGCTATTCGTAAGACCCGCAGAAAAGAAAGCAGGTCAACCCCTGACACCGAGAGCATTGACGGATGGATGAATGCGCATCCAGGCTTAGTGGTTGCGTAGGAAGTCGGGGACAAGAAACAGGAAGAAAGAGTGGTGCAAAAGAGTACAACAGGGATCGCCACCACACCCTGCCGGAGCCTCGTGGAGCTTTAGGTGTTTTCGCTCAATAAACACACACAACGCCCGGTCTGGGAATCAAAACCACAATCCTCCGACTGCGAGTTCGCTGCCCTAATCACTGGGCCATTGCGCTTCCACCACTGATGCTGGTGCTGAAAACCTGAAAAAGCACCTAATGTTAAGCACTGTAAACTGGTTAACAGTAGGAAAGGCATTCGGCTGTAGAAACCATGCTAAAGCTAATGTCAGTGCTTGATGCTGTCCTGTGACTCAGATCCCATCAAACTATTCAACTCATACCAGGACTTAATATTAAATGGATAATGTTGACAATGGTGGGTGATGATGATAATGCAATTCAGACTCAAAAACATCACGTGTTACTTTGTAATTGATTTTTCTTCTAATGTGCTGTCGTCATTGTCACCATTATTTTTCACTCAAAGTTACCATCGTCAGTGTCATTATAGCTGCCATCCTCATTGACGATTTCATCAATGATTTCATATTCAGTCATTTTTGCTTTAGAAACAATGAAACAGAGGAGATGACAGACAGAAGGTAATTCAATACAAAGAGAGAAAATATCATTTGTCTATCACTCTATAACGTCAGATTTAATAATAACAGCAATGGTGATGGTGATGGTGGTGGTGGTGGCGGTGGTTGCAGCTGTGTCACAGCAGAAGCAGCTGTTGTAGTAGTGGAAGAGCTGGTGGTGCTAATACTAAAAAATAATTAGGACTCAAATGATATAATCAAAATATTGCATAATTATTCTGTGTATGTTGAAATGTGAAAGTGATAAATGCAATTTGGTTGCTCGTTGATAAACACATTAAATGAGATATAACACTGCAATATATGATACCAGTTAATAATAATAATTATTATTATTATTATTATAAGCCTTTCTATTACAGGCACAAGGCCTGAAATTTGTGAGAGGAGACAAGTTGACTACATTGACCCCAGTGTTACACTGGTACTTAATTTATCAACCCCGAAAGGATGAAGGGCAAAGTTGACTTCAGCGGAATTTGAACTCAGAATGTAGTGACAGGCAAAATACCACTAAGCATTTCGTCCTGTGCGCTAACAATTCTGCCAGCTCACCACCTACCATGCAGTGGCTCTCATGGCTTCTGATCTTAACTGATTGGAAGTGTTATCATGTACATTGTTTTGTCTTGGTATAAAAGATGGGCTACAGTAAATTTTCTGCTCAGTACCACAGATTTGCTTGTCAGTTGTTTGACCTTAACCAGTTGAGCATTTCCCTTGATGGCTGATGATATGTGCATCCCTGATCACAAGCAGAAGTAGTTGGGGAGCATCATTGCCATGTGTTGAGAGGAATTCTTTGGGGTTTGAATAATTCACCTTTGGAAACATGGGTGTTTCATTCAACATCCTTAAGCAACCCTTATTCAGGGACCATTTGAGTGGGAAGGGCTACTTGACCTGAAGAAAATTCAAATTCAATCCCCACTTGTAAGATCATGTGTTGTTTATCTTGATATTAAATCACCATGTTGTGCACATATGATTATAATGTATGTACCTGGTGTACCCTTATCAGACGGGTACTCATAATGGGTATACTTGGCTTTGTATATTTTACCCCAGTGTCACTTTGATAGTATGCACTGCTCTCTCACTCAATAATAATAATAATGGTTATTTTGATTGACCACAATGGGCTGCTGAGATTATCATTCTTTTCTCAAAAGACAGCAGTTTAATAGGATATCTCTCTAGGAAAGAATATGAAGCTTCTCTGTATATAATAATAACCATTATAAATGTTTGTTTGTTGGTTGGTTGGTTCTTTAATTTCTCCAGTCGTGCTTTACACTGTATAGTAAGATGGGGAGAGAGAGTAAAAGAAGGAGATATAGAGAAAGTTAATATAAAGGGAGCAGGATTAGTGCTCATACTAGGCTTGATGATAGGCAATGAGTAAAGGAGCACAACACACACACACACACACACACACACACACACACACACACACACACACATGCACAGAGATTATCATAGAGGTGGAAGGAGGGAGAAAATAGATAGTAATGACAGAGTAGTTACAGAAGGAATTATGCAAATGAGAAATTTGTGGGCCTATATGAAGGGAATATGCAATTAGCTAGTTCAGAGGAACAAAAACCATTGTAAAATAAGAGAATAAAGAATGATTTTATATGTGTCATAGAGGCTACAACCTCTATCTCACAAATAAACAATAGAATTATGATGGACCTAATTGGAAATCCAAATAAAGTGATGGTTCACTGAGAATGGAGTTTTTTTTGTCTTTGTCATAGCACTAGTTCTACCCTAGTTCTACTTTAGCTCTATAAGTTGTTTGCAAACATAATAGCACAGTAACCCAGTTAATGGTGTTTAGACTCTAATACTCTATATTGATACAATAAGACACAAATAGCCTTCCGGTTTGCTGCATTCTGAGTTCAAATCCTACCAAGGTCAACTTTGACTTTCATTCTTTCAGGATCAATGGAATAAAATAAAGTAGCAGTCCAGGGGTGGGTTTGTGAATTGGAGGAATTGTTAGGGAGTCAGACAAGATGTCTTGTGATGTTATATTTAATCTGGCTCTTTGTGTTGTGAGTTCTTGGATGTCAGATGAAATCCATCACCCAATTCAACACTACCATTGCCACATGGGCAGAAAGAAACAAAGGGACATTACAAGTATGAATCATAAAAGCAGAAAGAGTAACTGGGATGGAGGGCAACACCGTGATTAATAATGGATGGGTTAACAGTGAGAATTAAAAGTGTGGGTTTATAATGGTGGTTAATGGTGCAAGTTAACAGTAGGGGGTTAACAGTATTGGGTTAACTGTGAGCTAACAATGAAGATTAACAGTGAGGGTTAAGAGAGTGGGTTTATAATGAGAGTAATGGTGGGAGTTAACAGTTGGGATTAGCAGTGTGGGTTACATAGAATTAAGTAAAAAAAAGTACAGGTAGGAAGAGCAACGATGTTAAAGGAAATAAAATGAAACATCCTTATAGGGTGGTGTGGAGGATACATAGAGCTGGGGACAATCAGGACATTCCACAAATCCACGATTACTTTTACTGCCAAACATCATGTATTCTCTCCCACCTGCATTCCTTTGCTAACAGGAACATGTTGAATGTTGACCCATTCACTAGGGCCCTGCTTGCTTCTCACACCTATTTACTGGAGGTCATCACCATAACCAAATTAAAATACATAACACAATTCACCCTGAAATCTGAAATCTTATCACCACCCAACCAAAATAAGAACTGACAGTGAATGTAATGATAATAAATTTGTTCTGATTATTTAATTAGCACAGAATGTGGCCTGAAAGCTGCTGCTAATAACAGTGCCACTTTTAAGTTAATGATGAAATATGCACTTTTAATTAATGTGATGTCCCTACAGATTTGTTAAATTTCATTTTAGCTTTACTTGTTTGTTCACAAAATTAACAATTAACTTCAGGAAATTGGTTCTCTTTCAAGTTGATCCTTCTTCAATAAAACTTTAAACTGATAAAAAATATTGTGGAATTGTTCATTTTAAAGTGGATTGATTCCCTTGTACACTTCCAGTGTTCCTAACTTCACATAATTAGTTCAGGTTATCCTCTACCACCACCACCACCACTACTATCCCTACCGCCACCGACACCAACAGACACTGCTTGCACCTCCAAAACCACCACTAACATACTCATCCTCATTGATAACTAAAGCGAAAAACTTAGATTTTTATGTGCAAACAATAGCAAAGTATCATTGTAGTTACCGTTATCAACAATGTTGATGTTGTTGTCGTTGTCATCATCATCGTCATCGTCGTCATCATCATCATCATCATCATCATCATCACCAACTATCATTATCTCTGTTCTTATTCGTAGAAGAAAGGCATGAAATCATGCACATAGTTAGCAATGACCATTGTGTAATTGATGCAATATGATATGTGTAAGGGTAAAGACCCCCTTCGGTCATGAATGACCATGGAATTGCACCTAGAAAGTTACCCTCCTAGACACAAGTCCGGGCAAGGTTGTTTATGGAAGACCAGCAGTCGCCCATGCATACCAGCCTCCCCTCTCCATGCCACCAGTGTTATCCAAGGGAAAGACAAAGGTTGATACAGCTTGGCACCTGTGACGTCGCAACTCATTTCTACAGCTGAGTGAACTGGAGCAACGTGAAATAAAGTGCTTTGCTCAAGAACACAACACGCAGCCCGGACCGGGATTCGAGCTCACAACCTCACGATCGTAAGCTCGACGCTCTAACCACTGAGCCATGTGCCTTCAACAATGTGCTATGCTTACTGCACCTAGGTTTCCCATGCGGTCACCCATCTAAGTACTGACTAGGCTCGACGTTGCTTAACTTCGGTGATCAGACGAGAACCGGTGCTTTTAACGTGATATGGTATATAAATGATATGTGCATAACTTACATTTGAAGAAAAAGGATAGAGTATAGAAACCAAAATACTGTTTCTAGATTAAACTGAATAGGATTAATAAGACCAGCATGTAATAAGGAGATGAGCTTCTGGAGTTGAAACGGAGAAGAATTCTGTAAATACAATTGTCATCTAGATACTGGCTCACTCCACATCCCATATTAATATTGGCATTTATGGTTGTGTAGTTGAGTAGTTCACTTCCCATAATGATTTCTACAACAGCCCTAGGCCAAACCCAGACCTTGGGAGTGGATTTGGTGGACAGAAGCCAGTGTGTGTGTTTACTATACTTTTACAAAGAAAAGGTTCACAGTGATGTGGATGATATCACTGGGTTGGTATGGAGGAAGGGCTGTGGTCATGGCCCTTGCAGGTTCTGGTGAAATCAACATTAAGGGGTATCTCTGATTAGCAATGCACCAGACTAGATGTACAAACCTTGGACTTAAAAACTTGAGGTGACACTGGATTAGATGTTTGGAAAGCTACCATATTGCATATTTTTGTCAGCATAAGCAGCAAACAGATGCAAATTATATATATATATATATTTGTGTGTGTGTGTGTGTATATATATATATACAAAATTTAAAGGACTGACAATTAAAAGTGGACGGTCAACATGCTAGATATAGACGTCAAATCGCTATTTTCCACAAAGAATATGGTTTTTTATTTGAGAACATATTCTTTGTGGAAAATATTGAGGAATTAAATGCAAGTGAAGAAAGCAACAGAGTATCAAAAGGGTATATAAATATATACAGGAAAGATGACTCTACTAATGTGTATATATTGTGGGTGGATGATGTACCCTGAGTAGAATAGGAATTGGTGTTGGCAAATATCTATGTTGGAATAAATGGTAAAAGGAAAAAATTAATTCAGAAGTGGTTTCGGACTTGAAAGATTAAAATATAAGGACAAATGCAGTGTTGAATCTACATTAAGATAGAAAATATATGTTAACTACTGCAGCTATTGTTTAGCTCCAGGATAACACTATAATGCTCCAACCATGACCACACCATGTTGTTTCTTTTTCCACTTCAGACATGTCCCAAGATCTCATTGTGTATACTTCAGTTTTCTTTAAGATTGCCAGGTATAATTTAAGGGAGATCGTGCTGGTGGCATGTAAAAAGTACCCACTACATTCTCGGAGTGGTTGGCATTAGGAAGGGCATCCAGCTGTAGAAACACTGCTAGATCAGACTGGAGCCTGGTGCAGCCTTCTGGCTTCCCAGACCCTGGTCGAACCGTCCAGCCCGTGCTAGCATGGAAAACGGGCATTAAACGATGATGATGATGATGATGATGGCTGCTATTTCTAGCTAATCAAACGACTACCCAGGAGGTTCCTTCATTGACTCAAAGATTAAAATTAACGTTTGGCAAGATATGGCATGGATGTTAACTTAATATTTGAGTTGGTGGCACTTAAATTTGACAAATTGGCTGTTTAACATTTAGATTCAATATTTTGGTTGTTTCCATCAAGTAAGGCTGTTTGCTTTGTTTCAGGATGGGGTGCGGGAGAGAATGACAAGAGAAAAGTGTGGAGAAATGTAGGTGTTTGTTACCAACTTGTTTGCGTATAGAATTAATTTGCTTACAGTTCATTCTAAATAACTTGAATTCTTCTCTCAGAATATGGAAACAATGCAAAAATGCCCGGAATGTTCCATAAAATAAATCCTGAAGCAAATCCCCCCCTGCACTAAAAACAAAAGAAAAAGCTATACAAGATTCCTTATAAAACTTGTCAAACTTCATTCATTGGCAAAGAAGCTGCATAGGAGGGAGTGCAACAGCTGTCATCAAGTAGGATAAGATAGCGGAAGGTGGAAAATAGTTATTTCCTTTTGGAAAGTGAGTATATTTAAAATTGCAGGAATATTTTATTGGTTTCAGAAATATTTTCAAGAAGTTCACCATCATCATCATCATCATCATCATTTTTCTCTTCATCTTTTCTCTTTTTCTTGTTTTAGTCTGTGACCATGCTGGGGCACTGCCTTGAAGAATTTTTAGTCAAATGAATCAGTCCCAGCACTTATTTGTTTTTGCTTTTTAATCCTGGTACTTATTCTATCAGCCCCTTTTGCCAAACTGCTATGTTACCAGGATGTAAACACACAAATATTGGTTGTCAAGCAGTTGTGGTGGTGGTGGGGTGGTGGTGGTGGTGAGGACAAACAGGCACAAAGACACACACACACACACATCTTGCTGTCTGTCTGTCTGTCTCTCTCTTCCAAATCCATTCACAAGGCTATGGTCAGCCTAAGGTTATAGTAGAGTACACTTGCCCTAGTTGCCATGCAGTGGAACTGAACTTGGAACTATATCATTGGAAGGCAAGTAATGTTTGTGAATTCCAAGAAGCACAAAACTTTTGAAAGATGCAGTGTCATGACGGTTAACAACCAACACCATCGTCATCACCATCATCATCATCATCATCATCAATATCATTATCATCATCATCATTACCAGTGCCACCATCATCATCACCACCATCACCACCACCATCATCAATAGTCCAGATCTTTATTTTTTAAAATATTCTTCAAATATTTTAATCAAAAGTAATTTTGATTAAACATAAGCTCATGAGATACCCTCCACCCCACTGCCACAATAACCTACACATTCAAAGAGCAAAAGGTGTGTAACTTTCTCTGATGTTATGTCATTTCCCATTATGATCGATAATATAGATAATGATTATATTCAAATTAGAAAAATAATACAGTTTCTTTTCCTTTATTTATTTATCATTGTTAGCATTACCATTATCTTCAGCTTTTGAGGATTTTTTTTATTTGTTTGTTTCTGTCTCTTATTTTAGCTCATATTCTGACAGGTCTGCCCTCAGCACTTTTGGTTTCTTTCCAAATATAAAGCTCATAAAATATTAATATAGATTCAATGATTCAGGTAATTCATTATGAAGGAATGTTTTTTAAAGTCAACCTCAGTCTAAATGTGTCTTCAGAATTTAAGAATTTCAATTCATGCAGACATAGCTGGGTGG
>NC_043003.1:102534107-102599107 GCF_006345805.1 Octopus sinensis | reverse complement strand
TGGCATCTCCTGCCATTTCAGCCATTGAGATTTTAGGTCTTCATAGTCTGTCATTGGGGACATTTTTCTGAGCTATGCTCCTCTTAATCTGCTCAGATCAATAAGAACAGACTCTGACAACTTAATTAGTAAATATACTTGTAAATATATATGGAATTGTAATAAGATGTTTGAAGTGAGTTAATAATTTTTACAATGCAATGGGTAAACCATCTTTATATTTGAATGGCAGACTAAAATGGTAAGTGGTTAAGTCTAAACTACACAAGAAGAGGTTTCAAAATATATTTTAGATTATGATGATAAAATAATTGAGTCTGAGATATCGTTGAAGAATCAGGAAGTGAGGTGATGGATATGTTATGAAATGGACAGCCAGCTGTAGAGTCAGGGTTGATGACAGTAGCATCACCATTTTTCTCATCATCATCATTGTCATTGTTGCTATCATCATCATCATCATCATCGTCACTGTCATCATTGGTGGCGCCAATGCTGTCATCAGCATCATTAACATTATCATCATTGTCATCATCATCATTGTCATCATCATTGTCCTCATTATCATTGTTGTCATCATCATCATCACCATCATCATCATCATTGTCACCATCATTTATTCTAAAAAAAAAGGGAGGAGATAAATAAAGGATTTAAATTTTTAGGTTAATGAACACAGATAAGTTGCATGTAATCCACAGTAAAAACTTACATTTACTACACTCACATATACACTCACTACACACATAGTATATAAATATCATGTATAATTAACATATATATTTCTACCATTACCATCATTTCCATCATCTCATCACTATGGTCATGATCGCTATCATTCATCATCATCATCACCACCATCACTGTTGTGTGTTGTTGCTGGGATGAGTTGTTTATCAGCATTGTGTATAGTCACTCCTCCACTCCATCTCGTATCTGGTATAGTCACGACTTCTCGTTTCTTTCTCTGTTTATTATATTGCAAGCAGCTTCCACTGTCGGATCCACTCAACGAGATGAATTCGCAAGTTCACATCATTTCAATAAAAATATATATCAAAGTGATACAAAAATAGAACTAGACTTCTTTGTGTGTGTGTGTATGTGTGTGAGAGAGAGAAGGGGGAGAGAAAGGGGAGTGTGTGTGTGTGGTGTGTGTGTGTACAACTCATCATAAACATTTTCTTTTATTCTTTTATTGGTCACAGTCATCGAGCTGTGGCCATACAGGAAGATGAGACTGCCCTCTGGTGAATAATCAATTTACATTGACGTCTGTACTTAATTTATTATCTCCGCCAAGGAAAGAGGTTATGCTTCCAATGGCGTTGATTTGTCCGTCTGTCCGTCTGTGTGCAAAAAACTCAAAACGTTGTTAACGGTATTTGATGAAACTTGCAGGAAAAGTTGGTAATGACACAAGGAACAGATGATGAAATTTTGGTAGTGATTCGGGAATTTTTAAGGATTCTTGAAGGATTTTTCATTTGTTATATCTACTTTACATGAAGTACTACAAAGTTATGTTCTTTGATTATCTCCCTTGAAAACGCGTTCATCGTTTCCACGTAACCTATGGTGGTGTTGCTGATTCTAAAGTTTATTTTCGTTTCTCTATTAGTAATTTTACTCACGTATCTATCTTAAAATGAGGTGCTTGGCGGAGGTCTGCGGAGGATGACATGACAAGCCTTGACTATTGGGATCGACTCAAAAAGCTCAGGCTTTGCTCCCTTCACCGCTGCTGTGAGCTCTGTATCTTCTGTATGATGTGGAAAATATTCGATCAACATTGCCCGTCTTTAAAATTCATTTGAGGCTTGGCCCCCGTGCCTTCCGTCCACTACAGAAATGTTCATGTCATATCACAACACTATGACAGAACTATTTCACCTCAATTGGCCCTGCTCTCTTCGACATCGTGCCAGACACACATAAAGGGGGAAAGGGACTTCACGGCATTCAAACGATCCCTAGATGATTACCTCCCAACAAATACCAGATAAACCATTTAAGATAAACCTATTAATCAAAGTATGACAATGAAACAAGGAAAAGGGTAAAAAAAAAGATAGAGTATTTTGAATATATATATATATATGTAATACTTTGAAACATGCCTAAAACAGAAGCAGACATAATGGTTCATCATCATCATCATCATTGTTTAACGTCTGCTTTCCATGCTAGCAGGGTTGGACGGTTCGACTGGGATCTGGGAAGCCAGGAGGCTGCACCAGGCCCAGTCTATTCTGGCAGTGTTTCTACAGCTGGATGCCCTTCCTAAAGCCAACCACTCCATGAGAGTGGTGGGTGCTTTTTACGTGCCAGGTGAAGCTGGTAACAGCCATGATTGGTTGGTGCTTTTTATATGCCACCAGTATGGAGGCCAGTCGGGGCAGTGCTGGCAACAGTCACGTTCAGATGGTTCTTTTACGTGCCACTGGCACTGGTATCACAACTACAATTTCCATTGATTTTTGAACGATTTTGATTCCGATTTTATATAAGAAAAAATTAAATACCCAAAGAGATGTTAACTATCTTCTTGGTGATACTACAGTGCACTAAATGGTCCACCATAAATAATCCATGAAATTCAAATGGCATTACATTATAACAGTTTTTCAGTACAGCTTGAGATTATGATATTAGCATTTAATCCTAGAACGGTGGCATTCTTGATTAGCTTGATCAGCTGACACTGAGTGTTCTCTGAGAGTTTCATATATTAGAGAAATGATGATGATGGTGTAAGATATTTAGACAATGAAGGGAACTTTCTGTGGCGAATGAGATGTCACACCTACTTAATTTTTACACTTTTGTCTTCTTATTTTGGTGACTAGCACCAAGTCTAAGAAGTGTTATTTTATATGTGTGTCCTGTAAGAACAGAATGACATATGTTAAATAGAATGAGATTAATGTACTTTAACAATTTTAACTGTGCTTTTAGTTTTTCTTCTTTTTTTTTTGTATTACTATGCACTGATTAAGTAATTATGCAGCTGTTCAATATTTACCTGAATATCTGAAGAGGTTTGTTGACCTCTTCTTGATATCAGCTAGATGACGGTGAAGTGTGTGTGTGTGTGTTTAAGATGTAAGCTGTTTTCAGCTATTTAAGACAGGGTGCAGACATGATTGTGTAGTTAAGAAGTTTCAGCCACATAGTTTCAAATTTTCAAATTTAATCCTGCTGAGTGGCATCCTGGGTAAGTGTCTTACAATAGGTCAGGGTCAACCAAAGCCTTTTGAGTAGATTTGGTAGAAAGAAACTGAAAAAAGCCCATCAGTGTGTGTGTGTGTGTGTGTGTGTGTGTGTGTGTGTTTGTGTGTATCCCTGTTTTGACATTGCAAAGTTTTTGTAAACGAGTCTCACTGTTATACAAGCAGTGTTATTCAATTTCCATATTCTGTGAAACCGGTTTGGCCATGAGGAAATATCACCTTGCTTAGAAACAGTTGAATGTTAGCAACAGCAAGGGCATCTTTCCATAGAAAATCTAATCTACCACAATGAATTGCATCTGATTCAAACAAACCTGAAAAAATCAGAGTCAAAACAAGCATGATGATTTCATTGTTACATTTTTCTCTAACTTTTTTTTTTCGGATTCTATTAAAATGGATTTAGGAAGAGGAAAAAGAAAATCTCTACAGATTAAACCATAAATGCCATTAGTTTTAATTTTCACCTGTATTAATTTCTACTTATAAGAAATTACTCCATATATCTCTGGACAAAATAACTAAATGCTAATAATGCCTCCATTGTTTAACCCCTAAGGTGTGATGGGATACTGTATTCTCTGACCCTTTTGATAGTAACCCACTTGAGACCACCATTGGTTCTATTGCACAAAATCATCATCATCCTCATCAACATTTACTGTCTGTCTTCCATGCGAACATGTACTGAATGGCTGAACAGGAACTGGAAAGGCCAGGGGTTGCACTAAATTCCATAGTCTGTTTTGGGCATGGTTTCTACATGAGGGTACTGAGTGCTTTTTATGTGGAATCGTGGTTTTAGGAGCTCAATTCTGTTGTCTTCTCAAGTGCAGCAATGCACTACATATTTTGGTCCTTTATCATCTCCTTCATAAGGTTCATTGTTTTAAAGTGAGTTGAATTAAAACTTTCTATCAGAATTTTTATGCTGATCTGTGTTCCAAACACCAGCTGTTTGTAAGGAAAAAGTTGTTTTCCTAAATTTTTCATATTTTCAAATATATTTGAAACAAATAAAATTTAAAATTGAAACAGTTAAAATTTAAACTTCTCAAAGACTTCGTTTCCCAATTAGCGTCAGTTCCAAAACTATCTCTGCTGCTATCTATTTTCTTCAACATCTACTCAGAGACAAATCTCAATTCATCCACAAATGGTATATAGTCATGATTTGGAATGCCATTGTACAAATAATCACAGTTGCTTGTCAAATCTTGCTGTACAAAACCAGGTTGTGATCCTAGTTCCTTAAGAACAGCCACATGGCTGCATTCAAAAAAAAGTTTGTCACCACGCTATTCTTAAACATCTCTTCCAGCCATAGAATTAACTATGATGACAAATTATGCAGACCAGACCAAACCAGACAAAAACCTAACATATCTAGTCTAGAGCTCTGGAAAAAACAAAACAAAACAAAACAAAATATTGTCTGTTGCCAACATCTTTGGTAAATTAACATTGGTTTGCACGAAAATTGTTGATTGTAGTTACTTATTGCCATCATCCTCATCATTATCACCATCTTCATGATGATGATCGCCATCATCATCATCAGCAGCAGCAGCGGTAGTGGAGGCGCAATGGCCCAATGGTCAGGGCAATGGACTCGCAGTCGGAGGATCGCGGTTTCGATTCCCAGACCGGGCGTTGTGTGTGTTTATTGAGCGAAAACACCTAAAGCTCCACCAGGCTCCAGCAGGGGGTGGTGGCGGCCCCTGTTGTACTCTTTCACTCCAACTTTCTCTCACTCTTTCTTCCTGTTTCTTGTCCCCGACTTCCTACGCAACCGCTGAGCCTGGATGTGGATTCATCCATCCGTCGATGCTTTCGGTGTCGGAGCTTGACTTGCTCTCTCTTCTGCGGGTCTTACGAATAGCAAAGGACCACGTTTTGGACTTCTCCCATCTTGCGAGCTCTGGGACGAAGACCGTTCGCTCAACAGTAACAGCAGCAGCAGCACTCATTGTCAGAGTATCGCTAACGGCTTCTACCAACTTGCCTGTTACCTGCCCAACACATCTCTGTTAAACCTCCTGAATTTAATAGCACAGAAAGCTAATGACTGTGTGTGCTTCAGTGTTGCAAAGAGAGAGTGAGAGTGAGAGAGAGAGAGAGTGTGTGTGTGTGTGTGTGATGGGCACAGATTTACCTCTATGAGCTGACAATAGCTAATTATTGATTACAACAGAAATACAGAGAGATTAGCTTATTTTCAGATTATCACCTTATAGATAGATTTCTGTCATGACAATAAAGGAATTTCCACTTTTCTCTGCTTCATTACATTTGATTTTCGTTGCAGAAACAAAGAAAGGAAGAGAGAGGGGGAGAGAGAAAGAGAGAGAGAGAGAGAAACGGAGGGTAGAGAGAGATGGAGGAAAAGAGAGAGGTGAGAGAGGAATGGGAAGAGAAAGAAGAGAGATTGAGATAGGAGAGAGGAGAAAAGAAAAGAAGGGAGGAGAAAGAGGGAGAGAAACAGAGGAAGAGAGAAGGGGAAGAAGAGAGAGAGATAGGGAAAGAGCAAGACAATAAAGAAGAGAGAGAGGGAGAAAGTAGGAGAGGGAGAGAGGAGACAAGAACAAGAGAGGAAGTGTGTTACTGTGTTTACCTTTTAACAAATACATTCTTGCTCCTATTTTCTATGTATATATATGTGGTTTTATAAGTGTATGTGCATATTTAATCAAACGTTTTACAAGATTTTAGTCTGCATTTTCATTATAGTTAAAGAGATGTGTTTATGAGTAGATTTTTTTTTCCCATAAAGGCCATTTTGGTGAGTAGTTTGCCTATTGTTCCCCTCTCCCCTCTCTCTTCCCTACCTTTCTTTCTCTCTTTCTATGGAGATAAATATACAGGAGGGAGTTTACGAAAAAACAAAAGACGAAGACAGGTGGTGTACACAACAAACAGATGTATTAGTATAACGCTCAGGAATAGAAAAAGTCTTTTACATTTCGAGCCTATTCTCTTCTACAGAAAGGGGCACAGAAAAAACAAGGAGAGAAACAAGGAGATAAAAAAATGTGTGTAGTGGCTAACGATCTATCATGGCAACTGACCATATACAGAAGGTAGTTCTTAGAATTTTATCTCTTATAGAATTATTATTTACTGTGTCTGGGTTCCAACCTGGGCAACAGGCACTACAATGTTCACCCACCACACTTCTCGGTCCAACATCACTACCTTAAGGTCCTGGATACATTCCGGGCCAGTGTCTGAAATCAGGTTGACCGATATAAGTGCAATGACATTTTCCACTTTTTACATCACCTGAAGTGGGTTCCACAAGACTAATTTGGATGCTTCCAGTTCCGGGTGGCAGACTAATCTGTATGTCTTAGTAGAAACTAACTCAGAATCAAGAACTTATTCTTTTCATATCCACCCATCTGAGCTTGCACTTGGTTGTTTGATCCAAACTTTCAAATTAAAACTTCCATCAAAATGTGTCACGTTCCAAACACCAGCATAGAAATGTCAAGGCTGTTTCTTTGAATTCTTCATTATTTTCAAAATTAACTGAAACAAAGCCAGTGTATTTCAACAGTATATTGTAACAGAAGAGTTAAAATGTATGACAGGCTCATCCATATGAAACCAGTCTGGAGTAAGGCACAGTAAATTAATGATAGCATTACTAGTGGCATTTTATTCCTTTCACAGAAAAACATTCTTTGGAATCTTAGGCTTAACAGTATAGCAAAGAAATATCAATGTTCTTCTATTTTTTTTTCTTTTTGATGTGGAGCACACACTGTTCACTGTATTCCAATTTTAGATTATGAAACATATTAAATGCTGAGTCATAATGAGGGTTGCTTGTATTTGGTTTGTGTAGCATTAAATTGATGAAGAAGTAAACCTACTTCAGCATTCATCTGCAGGATACATCCAATAACTTCAAAACTACAATGGAAACAAACCAGAATCACGAAAAATTCTTGAAGAATTGTATAGTGGGGGTGTTTGTGATAGTAGTAGGAGTGGTATTGGTGGAGGTAGTAGCAGTGGTGGCGATACATTATCAAAGTTGTACATGTGACATAATCTCATACATCATTTCACAGGAAAAGGTTTTAAAGTTTTATAGTTTATATGTAGGTACAGGCATGGCTGTGTGGTTAAGAAATTTGCTTTGCAATGCGGTGGTTTTGAGTTCAGTCCTACTTGGGTAGCCAAGCTAACCCATACCTTGTGAGTGAATTTAGTTGACAGATTGACAGAATCTCTGTGAGACAGATTGTGTGCATGTGTGTGTGTATGTATGTATATATATTATATATATATATATATATATATATATATATAATATTAGGGAGTATAACTCCAAACTAACAGGGAAAAATTCAATTTAGTATTGAATCAAATTTCACAGTATAAATATATAAAATAGAAAATATGAATTAGAGATAAAACCACTATTATGCAACCCAAACAGTGATAGACATAATATATATTATATATATATATATATTATATATATATATATATATATATATATATATTATATATATATATATGTATATATATTATATATTATATTAATTATATTTATATTATTTGTTATTTATGTATTGGTTTATGTCTATCACTGTTTGAGTTGCATAATAGTGGTTTTATCTCTAATTCATATTTTATATATATATATATGTATGTATACATACACACACACACATATATACATAAACATATGTGTGTGTATCTTTGTTTGCCCCCCCCCCTCTCCACTGCTTGACATGTTTGTTTACCTCCCTATAACTTAGCAGTTAGGCAAAACAGACTGACAGAATAAGTGCAAGTACATCAAAGGGTTTTTGACGAAACCCTTCAGTTCGGTGGCTAAACAATGCAAAAGATAGAAAAGGTAAAGAAGATATGTCTGAGGTGAGAGAGATGGTGAAAGAAAAAGAAGAGTAATAATGCTCGTTTAGCATTCTTACAACTTCCTTCTCTGGTAGATTATGAATGAATAAGTGGAGGTTAAGTTTTTTAATGCTTCATTTTGAACTTTAGTTGTTCTTTGATAGTCTAAGAAAGCATATACGGTTTAGAGTGAGTTATAGGATCTGGATGAATGATTGCTATGTAGGTCAAATGTCTCAAAGATCAGAAATTCTAACTCTGGTCCACATGTAACATTTAGTTGGTAATTTTTCTGTTTCACAGTTGAGTGCTTTGTGTTGGTAACAACAGCCAGTATTGGTTTCACGTTTTGGCACAAGGCCAGCAATTTGGAGGGAGGGGTAGGTCAATTACATTGACCCCAGTGCTCAACTTGTACTTATTTTATTGACCTCAAAAGGATGAAAGCTAAAGTTGACCTCAGTGTAATTTGAACTCAGAACATAAAGGCAGATGAAATGCTGCTAAGCATTTTGTCTGGCATGCTAACGATTCTTCCAGCTTACTTACTGCCTTAATAATGGCCAGCATTAAAAAGACTACCTTTAATAATCTATGTTATGATCTGAATTTTCTGATTTGTTCATCACCATCATCAACAACAATAAAATTATTCACCGTCTGTCTTCTATGCTAGTGTGAATTGGGCAGTTCAACAGGATCCAACGAGCCAGAAAATGGTGTCAGACCTCATTACCTGTTTTAGCATGGTTTCAACAGCTGCATACCCTTCTTAATGCCAACCACTTTACAGAGCGCATAGGTGGGTTTTTTTTCATGACACTTGAGATATTTGTCCAAAAGAGTATTTTGTTTTGGTATTTTTTGACAGGACATTTATTTAGCTGTGATATGTTTTTTTTATGTATCATGGAATGGTAGTAAATTCTTTGAGATCCTGATCCACTGCCTGACACAGAGAAAATAATTCCCTTTTATTTAAAATATTAATAAGCATGAATAGACAATGTGGTTGTGTGGATAGGTATAAGTGTGGTTGTGTGGTTAAGAAGTTTGCTTCCCAAACATATGGTTTTAGGTTTAGTGGCACTGCATGTCATCTTTGGTAAGTGTCTTCTACCATAGCTCCAGTTGACCACACCTTGTAAATAATTTGGTTGTTAGAAACTAAATGAAGTTTGTCAACCTGTGGCCTTTACCTGGGATGTAGCCAGTCCACTTATGCATACCTTTCCTTCTTGGGACACAAAACTCTGCTTGCAAAGACCTGTTGAGGCAAGTGAAATCGAAATCGATCAAAAATCAATGGAAATTGTAGTTGTGATACCAGTGCTGGTGGCATGTAAAAGAACCATCTGAATGTGGCCATTGCCAGTGCCACCTTAACTGGCCTCCATGCTGGTGGCACGTAAAAAAGCACCAACCGATCATGGCCATTGCCAGCCTCACTTGGCACCTGTGCCAGTGGCATGTAAAAAGCACCCACTACACTCATGGAGTGGTTGGCGTTAGGAAGGGCATCCAGCTGTAGAAACACTGCCAGATCAGACTAGAGCCTGGTGCAGCCTCCTGGCTTCCCAGACCCCAGTTGAACCATCCAACCCATGCTAGCATGGAAAGCGGATGTTAAACGATGATGATGATGATGATATATATATTCAAGTGTTGTTTGGTAAGTTCAAAGAAGTTATGTCTGGCCACTTCAAATAAAGAACTTAAAAATAAATTTGAGAATAAATAAACATTTAATTCCTAAACAATTAATTCAATACAATATATTTTTCTTCATCAGCAGTTCTTCAGGAACTAAAGAACAATATTTAGAGAGGTTAATTTATACTTGTGTGTGTGTATGATGTATGTATATGTGTGTGTGTGTGTGTGTGTGTGTGTGTGTGTGTGTGTGTGCATGTATGTGTCATGTTGTCTTGACATAACATGGTAGTTGTAAATGAATGTCACTGTCATACAAGCAGTGTCATTCCTTCCCAGTATTCTCTGAAAACATGTCTGATCATGGGAAAACATTACTTCACTTGGAAACAGAAGGCTGGTGACAGGAAGAGCATTCAACCAGATAAAAATCTATTTCAATAGACTTCATTTGACCCATGCAAACATGAAAAAGTAAAGGTTACTATTACAAACATAATGATTATAATGAAAAACATCATTTCTAATATCTCGTCTGCAACATTTAATCTCTAGTTTCATACTTACGTCACATATTATATCCTGGAACATCATATTTAGATATATTCATTTATTTCAAGCACATATTTTTATCATTTTTTTTTAAGTATGTGATAATGATCTTAAAAGTGAAACAGTCATCATTAAACATATTCATGATCATTATCAGTAATATTAGGGTGTTACCCTTATAATTTAACTTTTATCATATTTCTTGTAGTTTATACAAAATGATGGAATGAATACTTGATTTTCAAAATAAAGTATTTATAAGCTTAAAATATAATTTATACAAATTTTTCATTTGTATAACTCCTCCTATAAATATTTAGTCATTTAATCCCCTTTATTTCTCCTCGCCTATCACTATGATTCTTCCTCTCTCACATTGTACATATGGAGAGTATTCTTTTACTCATGCATACCACCATGTCTAGTTAGGTGTTTCCATTTGGCACCTCTTATATTAATTCTCTCTCTCTCTCCTCTCTCTCTCTCTCTCTCTCTCTCTCTCTCTCTCTCTTCTGCTCCTCTTATATTTACTCTTTCTCTCCACAAATGTAAAAGTGTGACCCAAGAAACTGACCAACAAAACCACCATTTATAACAGTTTCTATTATGTTGAGATTGTTAAAGCTTCAGATTTGTCAAATAGGTTTTCAAGCAAGGTAAAAAGAAAGGGTGTCTATCTTTGACACATGAGTGGCCTTTCTTTGGCTTATTATGGTTTATATTTAATTTATTGTAGTTTGTACTTGGTGCATCACAATCTATCTTTGATTTCTACAATGCTGTTAGGCCAACATCATATTAAGAAAACTCCCTCGGCAATAATCAGTAGCAGACACAAAGGATAAATAATATGAGAGAAGATGAAGCAATAGTGTTTGCACCATCGTAAGAAATACGACCAGTCTGCTTGGACTTCAGTGTTGGAACCAAAATATAGTGAGATAGCAATCAGAAATACTTAGTAAGAGCAGAACAGAAAATGGAACTTCCTTGAAGATTATAGGTAGTTATTACAAATAATGTTATCTATAATTACTAAATATTACTATATATCTTCTGCTTATGGATATTTTTTCAGAGTGGGTGGATAGTCTAGCAGCTAAGGCAGTATGCAGATTAGTTTTTAATATTGTTTTAGTTGTAGATTTTTAAAAACTTTTTTCTCTTTATAGGTTTTTTTCTCTATTTTTTCTTCTTCATAATCTTCTTAGTCTTCTCAAACTTTTCTTTGGGTTTTTGCTTTCTTAACGTGCTTCTTTTAGGATAGCAACCAAAATTGTCCTTGAATTATTCCCTAACATCTTAGAAATAGAATAACACAGTTATGCAATCCTAGGTACACTGTATTTGAAAAAAAAAGTTAGGTATAGTTATATCTGAAAAGCCTTTAATCATAGGTCTGTTTCATTGGAGTTAACCTCAATCTAAACTGATGGATATTTGAGGTCAAATATTTTAACTCACACACACTAACTAAACGTAAACACACATGGAGGTATACGCATGTGCAAATGAAGACACATACAATTTCCTGTCTATTTTGGTTAGTTCGTTTAGTGTCCAGTTAAGGATATTGTAGCTGTAACTTATAACTGAGATGGCTAGAGTATTGATACCTATTGTCTTGTTTTTAGCATTGAGCTCTATTTTCAGTATTGATCTAACTCATCTGTAGTATTCTTTATTTTCTCCTTCATTTGTGTGTGTTGTATCATATCTAGTTCATTGATTCCTAAATATTTGTATGTCTGGCTTTGGTCTAATTCTCTTATTTCATTGGCTTTATCTAGTGTGATGTTGCTACTCTTAACTAGTTTTGCTCTTTCCAAGGTTGCTTTGGCACATTTTTCTAAGCCAAATTTCATATTTATTTCTTTGGTAAATCCATGTACTGTCAGTAGTAGTGTTTCCAGCTGTTTACCATTTGTAGCGTACAGTTTTAGGTCATCCATATATAAGAGGTGGCTGATTGTTTTGCCGTAACATTTCTCCCTGGAATATTCCTCTTCTAATGGAGATGGCTTTGGTTTTTATGAGTCCCTCTTTTGTCTGGAGCTGTAGCACTCTTGGCCATTTATTTATGGAATGTGTTATATATGTTATGATTATTGGTGCTACCTTGTTTATGGCTAGTGTTTCTAGGATCCATCTGTGGGGGATGCTATTAAAAGCCTTTTGGTAGTCGATCCAAGTTATACTTAGGCCTTTCTTCTTTCTGCAGTTGTCTTCAGTTATGGCTTTATTGATCATTAGTTGATCTTTACAGCCATATGAGCCCTTGCAGCATCCCTTCTGCTCTTCTGGAAACAGGTTGTTTTCTTCCAGATGCTTGCTCGATCTCTGCGATAATATTGCAGTAAAGGCTTTGTGAATTGTAGGGAGACAGGTTATTGGTCTGTAATTTTATTATTATGATTATTATTATTATTATCATTATTATTATTATCAGTTTATTTATCAAAGTTATTTTGCCATGCATATTGTGACCCCTTCAGTGATTTTCTGTCTCTACTTGTCCTGCCTATTTCATTCTTCTCTTTATGAAACTATTCTGTATAAATCATTCTCTCTTTGCCTCTTGTACTAACATCTCAAAAGACAAAACAAGTTCCATTCCATTTATTTACGTATGCGATTTTAAATTTACAACTCATCAGTAATGGGAGTTTCTTTCTCTTTTCTTCCTTTCTTCTTAAAAAAAACCAGCACATGTTTATATATATATATATATATATATATATATATATATATATATATAAACATTTAAGGGCGTCGAGCTGGCAGAAACGTTAGCACGCTGGGTGAAATGCTTAGCGGTATTTCATCTGCTGTTACGTTCTGAGTTCAAATTCCGCCGAGGTCAACTTTGCCTTTCATCCTTTCAGGGTCGATTAAATAAGTACCAGTTACACACTGGGGTTGATGTTATCGACTTAATCCCATTGTCTGTCCTTGTTTGTCTCCTCTGTGTTTAGCCCCTTGTGGGTAATAAAGAAATATATATATATAAACATTATTGACTGCATGTACTCAATGTATATATGTTTTACTTGTTTGCTGATACAGTGCAATTTAGCATGGTGAGGGTAGCTCCCTCAGAGTGCAAGGTGTTAAAACACCTGAATGTCACAGACGGGTGAGACAACTCACCCCTGATCCCTTTCAGGAATGGTGAATTCTGATATTTTGCCATTTTTGAAGCAAGTCAAATTCTTGAATACTTTTCTACCAAAGGTTTTATAGACTGTTAGGTTTCTTTGTCAGTAATCACCTGATAATTTTGTCTGTGGTCATTGTTCATTAGGTTTTTTATGCCAGTAACCATATATTAATATTTTTATATTTGTGTAGTTTGTGCATTTATTTCGCTATTATGTTGTGATATGAGTATGGCTTCCTTGATATTTTTGTGAGAGATTCTATAGAGTATGCAAGTGACATCCTCTTCTTCTGCTGGATTTTTCAGTTTGTTTAAGAGCCTTTTAGACCTGACGTAGTGATTTTTTCTTTTGATTTTTCTGACAAATTGACCTTTCTTCATCATATAAGACTTATATCTGATGTTTTTGTGGACAGCATTTCTGACTGTTCCTTCCGGCATATGGAAATCTTTTGCAAATGACTTCATGGACTTTCTGAGATTGTAATAAATGATCTGTTGAACTTGCTGGATAAATTCAGGTGTTCTGATGATTTCAGAGTGTTTAGAATGCTTTTTATGCTTTGATATTGGTGATACATTTCTATCTTCAGTCTCTAGCTCATTACAAATTTTGTAGACAAAAGATGTGGCAACTTTTAGAAATCCAGATATTTTTAAATCGCTATGTTCAGCCTTTATGACCACAATAACAGCTATATATATATATATATATATATATATATATATATATATATATATATGTGTATATATATATATGTATACACCTCTATATATATTATACACACACACCTCTATATACATATATATATATATATAATATATATATATATATTGATAAAAACGGTAAGATAACAAAAGAAAGAAAGCAACCTCAATATTATGTAAATAGAGGAATTATCTGTAAATGTAATATGTGACAATTATTCGGTAGCCAAGATAAAACTCGGAGTTTTATCTTGGCTACCAAATAATTGTCACATATTACATTTACAGATATATATATATATATAATATATATATATATATATATATATATATAAATATATCCACATACATTGGAAGGGTTGATTTGAAAAAGGAGGATGCCCAAAACTGGGCAAGATGGCGAGATGGTGTGAGGGTGGCTGCTATGGCATTGAGGTAGATCCAGCCAGCCACCCCGGTTAATGGGGATAAAACACTGGATGATGATGATGATGATGATAGACAGACAGATAGATATGAGGAAGAAGGGTGACCAGCTGTAAGAAAACCTGCAAGTATGAAAAAAATGTAGAAAAAAATGTAGATGGTGTGAACCATAAAAAAACCTGGAAACCTACAACTGTAAAAAGCAAAGTTATTTGTGACATTTGTTCAGCACAAAGTTACAAACATTCCTTTGTCCTCCTCACCATCAGAAGTTTAGTAAACCAGTGATTGACTCAATGGGAATTTGTAACTGATGATACTATTTTCACCAGTTGCAATACATTTAAATTAACTTAAATAGGAACTTGTTTTTAGTTAAGAAAGGTGGGGAAAATCAATATGGATCTCGTACATATTTGAGTTGTAGAAGACCCAGAATTTTACTGACTTTCTGAAGTTGGCAAATTGTAAAGTCATTTGAATTGCTAATCTTCAGTCACCTTGATCCTTCTTTATTTCTCTATCATTTTCATGGCCTCTATTCAGACTCGGATATTAACATTAAAATCACTAGCAACAGCATCAATTTTCTCAAGAACCTGTGCAAGAGACCTGATCTTACTTTCAGAACATAAGCAGAGATCATGGGTGGTCCCATGTGACCAATTACTAGACAATGTTTAATTATTCTGGCTGATTGAATTACTCTACCCACACCTCAGTTTGGGGTATACATCTAACCTCCTATATCAGAGTTGTAATACATCTAAAAGACCTTATAACTGATCTCACTACCACTAAAGAGTTTGTCTGAAGCACATTTCCATGTCAATTTTTCACACATCATACAGGAGAATGATTACAACTTATCTTTACAATCTCAATAGACTAACATTTCATTGAGCCTAATTTGATAACAATGGGGTGTAGTACATGATTGGTATGTATTTTATTGACCCCAAAAAGATGAAAGGCAAAGCTGACCTCAGTGGAATTTGAACTCAGAAATTAAAGACAGATGAAATGCTGCTAATTTTGTCTGTTGAGGTAATAATTCTGCCAGATTGAGGTTTTACTAATAATTTCATCCAACATATTAATGGTTCTTCCAGCTTACTAAGGCTCAGGTGCACTACAACTTGTAGGAAAAGGTTATAAGAGACAGACAGCAGTAATAAGCCAAGTAAAGACAGCAATGGTAAGCAAAATTACATACACAGTGCACAGAATAAAACACGAAAGACAAAATAATGAATACTAAAAGTGCCTTAAAGAAGAAAGGGTACAAATCTAATGACTGAAGCAAGTAAAAGGTAGAAGGCAGCCAACTCCAGTAATCACATCAGCATCATACTGTCTGTTTTTCACTCAGAGGAAGACACTTTTTGCTGCCAACAGAAGTAATATCTCTCTAAATTGTTTCTAGCCTGTTCATATTTGAACAACTATACTTTCAGAATATCATTATCCACTACTAATTATATCACCAAGGCTACAGACATTATCTACTACTTCCAGAGATCCTCCTGAGTAACTGAGAGCGTATATTTCTCATGCACTCTTCCTGTATGTCTACCACATACAAAATCTACTTTTGCTATATCTCTGCAAAATAATATTTCCCCATGGTCATACATGTTTTCACAGGAAACTGGAGACAAATGACAACTCAGTATAAGTACCACAAGATATCAAGACAAAGAGACACAAACACATATTATACGTACACACAACAAGCGTCTTACTTTCAGTTTCTATCTACCAAATCCACTTTGTCTTGAACTATAATGAAAGACACTTGCTCAAGGTGTCATACTGCAAAACTGAACCCAAAACCTTGGGGTTGGGAAGCAAACCTCTTAACTACACAGCCAAGCCTGTACATAATCAATTCTTACACACTTGTGTTCTCTCTTCGTGGCTCAAATCTCTTAGTTCATTCCCATTTAATATGACTTATGTGTTCATTCTCCCCCACTTCATTCTCTTATTCTCTTTGCTCATTCTCATCCTCCTTCAAATTTTATTCATCCTGATATATTCTATGATGTCCCACTATCCTACGGGGTTCATGTCTTAAATATGATTTCATTTTCTCATTTACATTGTATTTTTTCTTTTATCTTCTTTTCTACAGTTTTGCTTTCTTTGAAGTCTATTCGCTTTCATATATCCCCTGTATATGCCTGAATTACTAATATTTTCCAACTGTCATCCTAACATCTATTCACTCACTTCAAAAATAATATTCATCTTTTATCATAGAAATGTAACAAAAACACTTTGAAAAGCCATTTTTATAAACAGAAAATATTTTTTAGTTATCTTTGAAAGAAAAACATGAAATATTTTTTTGTAAATAATTTTGATAAAGGAGAAAACACGAAACTTTAAGTTAACAGTATTAATATATTTATTCATTATTTTGTTTTAAATTCCTTTCTCATTGCAAATATGAACAAAAACAATAACAACAACCAAACTGCAAAATGAAAAACAGCAACAAGAGTCATATAAAACAAGAACAACAACAAAATATGAAACAAACAAATATTAGTAACAACAACAACACAAATAAAACAGGGTAATAACTTAAACCTGTTCATATACTTACTTTGAATAAAAAGAAATAAATTTATTGCCTTTAACATTGTCGCTATAGTTGTCATTGTTATTAACATTGGTGTTGAGGTAGGAGTGGAGGTGAGAAAGCAGGGAAAATGTGAGAATCTTTCAAAATGAGAAAGTGTTAAACTTCCTGAAAATATTCCAAGCTCTCAGCATAAATAGATGACTTCTTTCCCACCAATCCTTCTTATATTGTCCTCCGGAATGCTTTCTATTGATTCTAGTCCTGTCACTATTTCCATAGTAAAAGAATTCTCACCAGCAAAGAACTGGTTCTTCTACATCCGTTCTAGATTTAATTTTCTTTTCCTTTTATTTCTCCACCCCCTCTCTCTCTCTCTATATATATATATATATATATACAGTTCATCCTTTTTATTTCTTTTTTTATTATTTTTATGTCGCAAGCAGGGTTGTATGGTTAACGAGTTTACTTCCCAACCACATGGTTTGGGATTCAGTCCTAGGGCAAGCCTCTTTTACTATATCCCAGCACTGACACAAAGCCTTATGAGCAAATTTGGCGGACAGAAATTGAAAGAAGTTCAGATATGTATATATATATATATATATATATATATATATATATCTGCTAGTGAGTGGACTAGCATCATGCTTGAAATTCAAGAGTACCAACGAATTTGAATCAAGCAGTTTTGATCCATATATAAATGTATGTGCATGTGTGTGTGTGTGTGTGTGTGTGTGTATGTGTGTGTGTGCGTGTGTGTGTGTGTGTGTGTGTGCGCGCGTGCGTGTGTGTCTGTGTGTGTCTGTGTGTGTGCTTGTATATGTTTGTGTTTCCTTGTCTTGACATTGCATGATAGTTGTAAATGAGTGTCACTGTCATACAAGCAGTGTTATTCAATTCCAATATTCTGCTAAAATATGACTGACCACAGGAAATATTGCCATGTTTGGAAATAGGTGAGGGTTGGTGACAGAAAGGGCATCCAGCCAGAAGGAAATCTACAACAATAAACTACATCTGAACCCTGCAAGCATAAAACAGTGGATATTAGAATGAAACGGTGACGTATTTTGTCAGGAAATGAGAACAAACGAACAATTCTTAAAAACCATTTGAAAGAAGAAAAAAAAAGAGAAAATTAAGTTAGCTGCATCATATGCATTGAATCATTTGAATTCAGGTGTGTAATGATTTACAAAGGTGTAAATATATACACTGCTTAATGGGCAATAGATTTCCAGAGGTAGACATTAGTTTCTTCTTCCAATTCAGCTGAAATAGAAAGAACTATCATTTCTCAGTGTAACCATTATTGCTTCTTGTAAAGAAACAAAAATGGTTACTCACTTTAAATAACAAGCAATATAAGTAGTTATAATTTTAAAAGATTTAGAATAAAACATCAATATTATCAATGTTTTGAAGTCCACTTTATAAGCTCACATAGGTTGGATGAAGTTTATTTGAGGTAGGTTTTCTACAGCTTGTTGCCCTTCTTGTTGCCAACCCTCACCTGTTTCCAAGTACGGTAATAATTTACCACATCCTGACATATGAAGGACACAGTAATACTTGTTTATGACTACCATACTATACAAAAACAAGGTCACACTAACACATACAAGACACACATAATATAAACACATATATTTATGTTGGGATTTTTTCAATTTCTGGTTACCAAATCCTCTCACAAGACTTTCCGCAACCTGGTGCTTTAGCAGAAGACACTTGCCTAAGGTGTCACACAATGGGACTGAACCCCAAACCATGTGGTTGGGAAGCAAATTTATTCACCACACAGCCATGTTTGCACCTTATATATTGTAAATTAAAAACTCAAGCAGAGGGGCAACATAGTGAATCTTGAAATGAGGCAAATTGTAGAGATAACCATTTCAAATTTTGTAGGATTACAAAATTATTTAGAATTCAGGTGGGTGAAAGTAAAGGCTTAACAGTCCCAACATTGGTAAAATCAAGCAGGATTTTTAAATGATAACAAAAGCTCTAGAAAATGACCAATAATTTTTTCACTTTGTCACTCAGATATTTTTAAAACATAACAGCCTCACCTGCATGAAACAGGGGAAGTAGCTTTGTTATGGAGATGTATACAACCCACCAGGTATATGCAAATCAGAGTATTTATAAATGGCTTAGTGAAAGATGACAAGTTAAAATCTATGCATAAAGACTATGCAGTATCCCACTGCATGAAGGAGAATGATTACAACATACTTTTGTCTAACAAAATTTGGGGTCGTTTAATTCATAAAAAGTATTTGTAGTTTTCAATTTACCTGTCTAGAAAATTATACATTGTATATTCAAAGTGTTGCAAAAAACCTCACACATTTTACTGTTGACAAATATTTCAACAGCAAAAGCATGGCTTGTACCAGTCTAGACCAAGGCGTAACTAAAATAAATGGCAAAGTATTAGCTACAAGAAACTGTTACTACCTTGTAGAATAGGGGAAGGTTTTGATGCTGCACCCTGTACTAGCACCAGCAAATACTAAATTCTTGGCAAGCACCTGGGATTTTATAGTTGTATGTGTGTAACTATTCAAAAGGGTGCAACGAAAAAAAAACCACTCAGATTCACAATTTTTGCTAAACATTTTAACTGCAAATTCACAATGTCTTCCAAATTTTGATGGTAACTGTGAAAAAAAAATATTAGCTACATAAACACACCATTACCACCTGTTTACCTTGTCTAGTACCTTAGTAGTGGTTATGTAAAATATGGGACGTCTTTCAGCCACATGCTGTATATGTATATAAGCAGTTGAATTACTGGTCATCTTGTAGGCTATGAGGAAGAGAGGTGTGTAAAATACATGATAGAACAGCAGATGGTGGCAAAGCTGAATTATTTCCCAAAGAAGATATTTTCTTTACAAAGTTGTTATGAAAGATATTTGTCAATCAATTTAGGTGTATATATAGCATCTGGCTCATGTTTAGTTTGGCATCAAGAATTTAACATAAGTATCTAAATTCTATTTCAAACCCCCAAGAAGAATACCTAAAGAGATATGAACCTAGATGAGAGAGCTAAATAAATTTTCTATTTGTGAAACTTCATCACACTGCAGAAAATGAAGGAAATATAACCAAAGAGCAAACAAGGAGAGTTATTCCTCCTTACATCATATATATGTGTATATATGTATGTATATATATATATATTATATATATATATATATATATATATACATATATATATATACATATATATATATACATATATATATATATATACATATATATATATATACATATATATATATACATATATATATATACATATATATATATATATATATATATATGCATATAAGTTATAATTAAAGTTTAAATCTGAAACTTAAAATTTGAATTTTAGCATCCAAACTGTATTTTGGGTATTTTGTGCTCACAGAGTATATTTACCTCTTATAGCTACCTGACATCATCCACGGTAAATACACATTCATTGCTAGATCTACATTAGGAACTCCCCAGTGCACATTGAGTATATTCAAAATAATTAATACAGAAGACAGAGTATGCTGGAAACTTTATTAATAAAATTTCCAGCATACTCTCTCTTCCATATCAACTATTTTGAATATCTATATATCGTAAAAAGCACCATTCAAGTGTGGTTGATGCCAGTGCTGCCTGAATGGCTCCTTTTTGTTTGTTCCTTCTCGAGCCATGCCTGGCTCATAAGGGCCGGTTTCTTGGCATATAGGTTCCCCACCTGGACAGGATGCCAGTCCATCGCAGGTGAGCTGTAAGATGCAGGAGGAAAGAGTGAGAGAAAGTTGTGGCGGAAGAGTCAGCAGAGGTTTCACCATTACCTTCTGCCGGAGTTGCGTGGAGCTGAGGTGTTTCACTTATAAACATACACACATTGCCCGATCTGAGATTCGAACTCGCGATCCCTCGACCGCAAGTCCGCTGCTCTAACCACTAGGCCATGTGCCTCCACTAATGGCTCCTGTGCAGATGGCATGTAAAAAGCACCCACTACACTCTCAGAGTGGTTGGTGTTAGGAAGGGCATCCAGCTGTAGAAACCTTGCCAAATGAGATTGGAGCCTTGTACAACTTCCTGGCTTGCCAGTCCTCAGTCAAACCATCCAACCCAAGCCAGCATAGAAAGCAGACGTTAAATGACAATGATGATGATGAAGATAATGATATATATATATATGGGATTAAAATACCAGGTAAGAGATTCATCATTACCATAGTCACCATCATTTTAATATCCACTTTTCTTTGCTTGCATGGATTAGGTAGAATTTTAAGGCAGATTTTCTATGGCCAGATGCTCTTCTTGTCATCAACCCTCAATTGTTCCTAAGGTGAGATTTTCCTATGACCAGACATGTTTTCACAGAGGGCTGGAAATGAATGACATTGCCTTTATAGTGACACTCATCTACACTGTTCATGCAGAATGAAGACAAAGATACAAAACACACATGTACACATTAAATACACACACACACACACACACACACACACACACACACACGCACACACACATACATGACTGGCACTGTGTCAGTTACGACGAGGGATCCAGTTAATTCAATCAACAGAACAGTCTGCTCATGAAATTAATGTATAAATGGGTGAGCACTCCACAGACATAAGTACCCTTAACATAGTTCTCAGAGAGATTCAGCATGACACAAAATGCGACAAGGTTGAATTACAGGTACATAGATAAGACAAGCTTTTTTCAGTTTCCATCTACTGAATCCACTCATAAGGCTTTGATTGGTCAAGCTGCAGTAGAAGACACCCACCCAAGGTGCCACACAGTTGGAATGAACCCAAGACCATGTGGTAGGAAGCCAGCTTCTTAACCATACTGCCATGACTACTTTTGTAAAGTTTTATATTCATTGAAATCATTGTGTCATATCTATAAAAATATTTTTTTATTTCTACATGACTTCACCTATTTATCTGTAAAACAGGACTCTCGAATATATTGAGAAGGTTATCTATAGCAGGGAAAAATTTATCTCTTCTCCACTTATTTCACTATCTGAAGTTAAAAACTAGCCAATATTTTTTAGCTGAAGCCCAACAAACTGGCAGACAAAAGCAGAAAAATAAAGAATCAGGGATTGTAAGTAACTGTGATACTATAGTTTTATGATTAGATATTGCTAGATTAGGAATGATTATTTATCTTATTAAATTATTAGTTACACTCTACCGTGATACCTCTGTACACTCACTCACTCACTTTGCCTGATATAACAGCCAAGTCTTATTAGGATTATCCTTACACTGTTATTCTAAAAAGGAAGGACACATTGATGAACATAGTGGCAGATATGCAAAAAGAGAGGATAGTGAAGGCTGAAACGGTTTTGATTATAGACCTTTTTGATTAAGATTAATTTGGAGTTGAACAGCAACTATTTACTCTAGTTGGGTTAGTCTTGGTAATTAGAGCAGAAGGCAAGAAGCGTGAGGTAGAGGTAAGAGGTTGTGTCCTTAGCCATGAATGACCTAGCAACTCATGATATATATATTTTTCCATATATTGAAAAATATATGTCATCATATATGTGACATTCAAAAATCTATACTGCATGACAGAAATGTTTTAGTTAATACTGTTATGTAATAATTGTGTGTAGTTATTGTAAACAGAGCAAGGAAAGTAATTATATAGAAAGATATTTGCATATATGTAGATATATAAGGCAGCATTACAGTCCAAGGTTGATTGCATTCTTGTCAGTCATGATATTCATGAAATATAAAGTATGTTATGGAAAACAAGTAGATGAAGGTGAGAATACTTTTCATGTAACTGTGTAGTGCTTGAGGTGATCCTGTTTAAGGGTTCAATACTCCAGCTTTTTATAATCTTGAGCAAAACTTCTAGAACCTTCAGAAATACAATTTTGTGGAAATTTTTTTCACAACTCTCTTTACATGCCAGCTGATACTGATTGTTCAAAAATCATTTACGCTCTGCATGCTGAGTTCAAGTCCTGCTGAGGACAACTTTGATTTCTACCATTTTGGGAGGACAAAAAAAATGGTACAAAGCCAGGATGGGGGATTGGCAGAACTGTAATAACATTGGACCAGATGTCTTATGGCTTTCATTTCAGCTGTCTACATTCAGAGTTCAGTTCAAATCCTACGATGGCTTAAATGGGTGATAGACTTAAACCAACACCCAGTTTAATAACACTACCTCACCCTCTAAGTACTTTTAGTGAAGTCTACACAGTTGCAAATATTTGGGTAAGGCTTCTGGTTTAAGAATAACTTCCTCTCTCCCTTCCATCAGTTCCAGAGACCCTATCATGGGTCATGGTAGAAGTATGTGGCTTGGTGGGTAAGGTTTTTTGTTCTGTCACAGATCATAGGCACTGGCCTTCTCACTTGACTAAGCGAGGTAAAAATTACAAATGATTGCAACCCTAATAAACATACTAGTACCCTGAACACAAACTTAGTTTTATACTGATACAAGCACAATACAAAACATCATATCTATTACATCAGTCGACATGCCTATTAACACAATTGTTGGATAAACCACTATGCTTCATCACACCTAAATAAAGCATATAAACAACATTCAAACCATTGGAAACGGAATTTCCCAAAATAGATTTTCTATGGCTGGAAGCTCTTCCTGTCACCAACACTCACCTATTTTCAAGCCAGGTAATATACCTCCATGGTCAGACATGGTTTCCATGGAAAACTGGAAACAACTGCATTGCTTGTATGAGGGTGACATTCATTTTACAACCATCATGTGGTGTCAAGACACAGGTACATTATATATATATATGTATGTATGTATGTATGTATGTATGTATATATATAATATATATACATACATATATATATATATATATATATATATAATATATATAATGTTTCTGACGAAGAGCTCCGCTCGAAACATTAAACCCTCCTTCTTCCCATCCTTCCTGAGCGTCCAATAATACTATATTTGTTCCACGTCCTCGTGTTGTGTTTTCTCTTTGTGTTTTCATGTTTGGATTAACTATATATATATATATATATATATATATATATATATTTATGACTCAGTTCTTTAAGCTTGTGTCTATATGAGTTTCTGTTTATCAAATTCACTCACAACACTTTGGTCAGCCCAGGGATAAATGTGTGTGTGTGTGTGTGCGTGTGTGTGTGTGTGCGTGTGTGTGAGTGTGTGAGAGAGAGAGAGAAATAGTGTATGTATGTACACACATACATGCACAAATAAATCTCCTTTGTACTAAACTCTATTTCTTACTGTTAGTATTGAAAATTCAATGTAATTCTTTGCATATACTCCCTTCCTGTTTTAATGTTGAGCTCAGAGAAAATAGATTTTCTCTTTAATTCTTTTTCATATCAATATCACGAAAAAATTACAAGTAAAAACTGTTCTATCAATGGTTTCAACCTCTATGAAGACCTGAGTAACCACAAACAAATTGGCGATACAGAAGCATTGAACTAACATATAAACCATGAATAAAACTATTGTGCACTGGTCATTCACCATTACACCATACAGCTTTTCACTAGTTCACCTATACACCTGCATGCACACCTACCCACACATACACACACTTTCTCTTCTTTTCTTCCTCGCTGTTTCTGTCTTTTACACACACATATAAATGCACACATATTAACAATCAAAAGAACATATACACACCACGCACCCTCTGAATATCAGTGAACAAAACAGAAGATGACATCAACAGGTGGTTTCAGTAAAAGGTGTGGGTGCTGCAAGGAGGAATCTATGAGTTCTTTACAGGTGGTTGCAATGAAAGGGAGAGCAAGGCAGAATCAGTGATAGTTCACAGCTGCTAACACCACAAGACTGAAAGAGATGTGGGATTGAAATAGCATTTGAAATTATTGATGATCATACGCATACATATTTAGTAGAAACACATATATTCCATTACATACATACATCATATTTCAAACAACTCGATAAAACAACAACTAATATAAATGTTGGCAGATTAATCAGTTGGTTAATTTCTACATTTTATATCCTAGAGATAGAGGAGGGAGACAGAGAGAGTAAAACAGAGATACTGAGAAAGTTAACATAAGAGGTGCTGGATGAGTGCACATACAAGGTTTGATGGCAGGCAATGATAACTTTCAGAAAATTACAGAGTTCATTGTTTTAATGTAATTTTGCAGGGGTAGGTTTTCAATGGAGCAGGTTGTGATAAAGTTGAGGAAATTTAGAAAAAAATAACACACACACACGCACACACACACACACACACACACATATATATATAGCATGGAAGACAGATGTTAAACAATGATGATGATGATGATGAAATGAGAAATTTGTCTTTTTATATTTCATTTTAAGGTAGTATTTTTCTTTTAAAATTTAGTGTTTAATTCATCATTATTTGATAAAAGTTCAATTATATTTATTGTAAGTATGCTGTATTTCCTGATATTACCAATAGTGGCAAAATTCTACTTCCAAGACAAGAGGGTGATAGATTGATGGTGGCAGAGAGAGATTAGGAAATTTGTAGATCTAAGAGTTAAGTTGAGTTACTTCTCATTGCAAATTAAATTTTTTCATTATTGTCTATGAACAGCATTCTCTTTAGAACATAGATTTTCAAAAATGAAATTCATTTTTCTCATGGATGCACCATTTGAATGCCACACTTGCATTTATATAGCATATATATAATATATATATATATATATATATATATATATATATAAATTATATACGTTTTTATTATTTTTTTGCAATTTACTTAATCATCGGTATATTATTGTTATTTTTATTTTAATATTTCTATTATATGTAATTTTCTAGATGGTGTATTTTAAATGATTATTTTGAATTGATAAAAGGTGATTTCTTCTAATTTTTATATATATATTATATTGTGTGAAATTTGATTTAGTATTTCTAAATTGAATTTTTCCCTGTAAGTTAGGATTAATATTCCCTCAAATAATTATTATACATATATATATATATATATATATATATATATATATATAATATATATATATATATATTATTATTATTATATTATTATTATTATAGATATAGGGTAAAAAATTATTCATTTATAATTAATAAATTTCACCAAGTAGTTTCGGTATGGAAAAGAACCATATTTGGTAAAAACTTATACAAGAAGTTTTATATATAATTATAGCAATAATTAAGGGTTTAGCAACGAGTTGCTTAACCACATACTGAAAAGTTTAGAAATAGCAGCCAAAAGACCGTTATTTCTTTTCGCTACAAAATCTGACTCCACTCATTTTATAACTCTAATCCAGAAACGTGTTCATAATTAACCAAAGACTGTTTGATTTCATTATTTTCCTTCTTTTTTGCCTGTGTGAGTTACAGAGAGGGTTGTCTGTAGAGTCATATTTTGTAGCGAAAAGAAATAATGGTCTTTTGGCTGCTATTTCTAAACTTTTCGGTATGTGGTTAAGCAACTCGTTGCTAAACCCTTAATTATTGTTATATATACATATGCCTGATAATTATAATGTAGGTAGTGATTGTTAATAAGTATATATTTACTGGGATCAAATGTTTTTGATGATTTGTTATAAATTTCAAACACAGAAGTTTGGTGCAAGCTCCTGCCTGGCCAGCTCCTGTCAAACTGTCCAATCCATGCCAGCATCGAAGGTGGACTTTAAACAGTGATGATGATTGCCTTGGACACTCTCTCCTTCTCCTCTTGGCACCCTCACTGCTTTGCCACATTCTATCCATTCTCCCTAGAGCATCAGTCTTTCAGTTTTCCTTCCCAGTCAATATCTCCCCCACCCACCGCCATTGCCATGTTCAGTTTGACCAGGGCAATGGTGGTGATGGGTGGGAGAGATGTTGTGACATGTGAGGGGTTGGAGTTCTAATGGTTACAATATTTTCTCTTCCTCCTCACTAAATGATATGAAAATATTGTTGTGTCCAAGGCAATCATCATCACTGTTTAACGTCCACCTTCGATGCTGGCATGGATTGGACAATTTGACAGGAGCTGGCCAGGCAGGAGCTTGCACCAAACTTCTGTGTCTGTTTTTTAGGGTTTTTATGGCTAGATGCCCTTCCTAACACCCACCACCCAGCAGAGTGGACTGAGTGCTTTTTATGAGGCAGAAGCACAGCAATTAAGTTCTATGGAGTAGAGGCCATTATAGTAAGCCCAGAATAGTTATAGAAGAGTCCAGAATAGTTCCACCTCTGTGGAACTAATATTATAGTGTGTTCATCATCATCACTGTCCTTATAATCATTTTAACATCCATGTGTCCATGCTTGCATGGGTTAGATGGAATTCACCGAGGCAGATTTTCTACAACCAAAGGTTCTTCTAATCATCAACCCTCAACCTTTTACCAAATAAGGTAATATTGATTTCAAATTTTGGCACAACGCCATCAATTTTTGGGGAGGGGTTAAGTTGATTACATTAACCTCAGTATTCAACTGGTACTTATTTTATCAATCTCAAAAGGATGAAAGGCAGAGTTAACATAGGTGGAATTTGAACTCAGAATGTGAAGACAGATGAATTTGCTGCTAAGCATTTTGCCCAATGTGCTAACGATTCTGCCAGTTCATTACCTTCAAAAGTTAATGTTAGTTATGATCCTGAAGAGCATCTGGCTATGGAAAATCGGTCTAAATAAGCTGTCTGGCCCATAGAAGCATGGCAAAGTGGACTTTTAGACGATGGTAATGATGATGGTGATGATAATGATGATGGTGATGATGGTGGTGGTGGTGGTGGTGCTGCTGCTGCTGGTGCTGGTGATGCTGGTGGTGGTGGTGGTGATGATGATGATGATGTTATGATGATGATGATGATCCCCCCATATTTTATTATTTTATGGTTTCACATATTGCGCAATCTACTTTATTCATAAACATTTTACTTGGGGAAGTAAATTTAAATATCTCAGTCCAATAGTATATTATCATTTCTAACTAGGTTCTAGGTTAAACCTCTGCTATTATTTATTTTCATATCAAATCCTTTCACTAATGCATTTAATGTTAAACGATGACAATGGTGATGATAATGATGATAATGACAATCATGATGACAATGATGATGATTATTAATTATTATTCTTGTTACGAACAATATCCACTATGTAGATAATCCTTACTTCAGGCTAATCTATACTACAATTCTCACTCTTTAAATCTACATCTGTTAATAGGATTGAAGTAGCTAATGGAAGTATGGGAGGGTTTCTGCATGAAGGTGTATGTATGTGAGTATGAATTTGTTTGTATGTGTATGTATGCATGTATATGTACATATATATGTCTGTATTACGTGTATGTATATATATATATATATATATATATATATATATATATATATTGATAGATAAATAGGTAGATAGATAGATAGATAGATAGATAGATAGATAGATAGACAGACAGACAGACAGACAGATAGATATGCATTCATACTTCTAATGGTGCAGCATTTACGTAAAGAAAAAATACACAAGAAAAATACTGAGATTCCAAAAGGATTAGAGAATTCTGAACGAAAGTTATCTTACATCACAAAAAAATCTCTAATTTATAAAGAAAAACATCTCTCTTGTAACAACAGAGCTGTGTTTATATCTCTTAAGACAATCTTATTGAACATTTATAGCTTCTGAATGTTATGTTGTTGTATGTGTATGTATTCATATGACAGTTATTATTATTTTTACAAGATTACAATTTTTTTTTTAATGAAGTGAAAGCTACATCATCATTGTTGTTGTAATGTCCACCTTTCTATGCTTGCATAGGGCATATCTCCATAACAGAGGGTCTTTAACCCTTTAGTGTTCTGATTATTCAATCAAACATAATGCTTATTGATTCCCATTGATTTTAATTAATCATGCATTATCTCATATCTTCAAGATCTTGATGGTGTAATTACCTAATGTAGAATAACATTGTAGGGTAGGTGTGAGTGCCTGGATCTGGTCAATTTGAACATAAAACAGATTAAATATTTTGGCCGGATATGGCCGGTTTAAATACTAAAGAGTTAACCTAGCTCTCTGTTACTTCTGTTATTCTACTACCATAATAAGGATTTCTGACATAGGTACAAGAAAAGGACATATTAAATAAAACCAGACACTTTGATGAATACCTATTTCATCAACGGCAGGATTATGGAAGGCAAAATTAACCTCAGTGAAATTTTGACTCAGAACATAACTTTTTTTTTGTATTTGCTGATTAGCCCCGAGTCAACCCTTTTGAGTTGTCATACGATCAAAGGCATTCCAGCTGTGAACATCCCATCTGCATCTGTTTTGCTATCTATAGGAAACTTAAGACCTCATTATCCAATGTGTACATTTTTTTCCATTTTTAATGATAGGGTGTGATCAGAGAGTGATTTTGGCTGCTATTTGTGGCAGATCAAGCAAGAACCATGTAGAAATGCCTTTGTTAGACAGTAGGGTGGCACTTTGACCCTTGCAGTGATGCTACCTTGATTGGAGATATAGATGGTATTTGAGTTCTATAAGTAAAATGTGACCAAAGAGAAAATTCTAAAAGATAGTAATTCTAAGGAGAAATGACTGAACATGGAACAACATTTTTGAGGAATGAATCTGAAAGGAATCCAGAAAACAACAAAAGTGGCTGCTTTTGGATGGTATAGATGGTATGTAGTCAGCTAGTTCAGAAAAAGTAATAAAATAATCAAAGAGAAGTAAATAAAGATTAGTTGTTAGTGATAGTAGCATGTAAGTGAGTTAACGAGGCTTTACTAATTAGGATTCCATTACCATAATATCAAAAGTCAATAATATAGTTTTTCAACTAGGGTGAGAAGGATAGTCAATTACTTGACTGGTACCCCTTTTATAGACCCTGAAAGGATAGAAGGCAAAGTTGACCTCGGTGGAATTCGAACTCAGAACGGAATGAGTCAGAAGTAATACTGCAAAGCATTTTTCTGATGCTTTATCACTTCTGCCAGTTTGCTGCAGCAGCAGTAGCGGTAGCGGTAGCAGCAGCAGCAGCAGCAGCAGTAGTAGTAGTAGTAGTAGTAGTAGTAGTAATGAGTTGACAATGAAAATAAAAAATAAAATGAGGAATTTGTCTACAAAATAGTGGTAAATTGCCGAGTCATTATTCCATGGAAAAAAAAAAAAAGACCAGAAATGTCTTGTAATAGATATTTATATTTCTGCAGACAATAGTTTATATCTAAACTAACTGGAAGAATTTTCCAAATATAAACATGCATGGGAAAGTGAAATCTAGGACGTGAAGATTGTTGAAAGAAACAGTTCCAAGACAAGAAACGGATGTATGATAATGATGTGATAAATATATCAGAAAGAATCTAAGACTTCCACATATTTACAATTGACAAAGAAATCGACAGATGAAACAAAGTACATAAAATTTTACACATAATTATGCCAATCAAAAAACTATAACGAAGACTGCGTGTGACCAAGGTACTTAGAATAGTGCTTGATTTTGTCATGAAAATTGACCTTAGAAGGGTAAAAGTTAAAACAAATGCTAATCAAGGATTCTCTCCTATATCTGCCAAATCCTAAAGGTAATAGTAATAATGATGGTTAATGACAATTCTTATTATATAAAGACGAGACTGAAGCCTTGTAAATTGATTTGATAGACTGAAATTGAAAGAAGCCTGTCACACATTGTGTGTGTGTGTGTGTGTGTGTTTGTGTGTGTGTGCATGCATTGAAGAATTGATATTTCAAAAGTGATGCCATAACTGTTAACCAATACTTAGAACTCTATGTAAACCCAATCAGGTAATAAATGTAATTTGTTCTCAAATTTTCTTCCGGTATCATACACATTTGAATAATCTATAGAGTATACACCTGAGAACAGAATGAAACAGGATATTTTGTATGTCCTTTTTATTATAACAACATAAATTGCATAATCTCTGATGTTATAATAAAAATACAAGCTAAACATCTGGTTTTGTTCTGCTCTCAGATATCCTCATCATCATCACCATTACTTAACATCCTCCTTTCAAAGCTTTCATGTGTCAGACAGAATTTGTTGGGTTAGATTTTCTAGATTTTCTATCTTCCTGTCACTAATCCTCAGTTGTTTCTGAGCAAAGTAATAATTCTCCTTGGCTAGACATATTTTACAAGGAAAACTGGTTAGGAAGAGCTTTGCTTTTATGACAAAGACGGTTGTTTGCAGCCACCATGTAATGTCGAGTCAATGATACACACAAACACATATTCATGACAGACATCTTTCAGTGTTTGCCTCCCAAATCCACTCACAATGCTTTGATCAGTCGAGGGCTATAGAAGAAGGCACTTACCCAAGGGGCCATGCAGTGGGACTAACCCAAAACTACATGGATGGGAATATATATGCAACACAAAAAGTTGACCATCTTGTGAGAGATATTATTTAATAAACACAATATATGTTTTTATGTGCTACTATTAGTTTCATGTGCTGAGAACACACCAAATATTGTTTTATAACAGACACTCGCCAGATGGCATAATGAACTAAAAATATGCATATATATATATATATATATATATATATTCTTGGTTTGGCTGTTGTCCGTGCAACATCTATATTCTTCCCTGTGCCAGTGAAATCTTGTATCCCTGCCATAAGGCTTTACTTCCACACTTAATTTAATTCGTCCTTAGTCGAAAGACACCTGTTGTTATGTCCTGTTATTTTTATTTGTGTATCTTTCTCTGTTTTTTTCCATCCTTGTTTTCGTATACATTCTCTGCTTTCTTCCAAGGAATCTAATGTTCTTAGCTTAGTTTTTCCTTGGAGCTGGCCAGATTGGAGCAATCTCGAGTATAACCAGCTGAAATTGCAAAGATAATCTGGAACTCAACTGAGGAAAGAAAACTTCATATGACCCGTCCTTGTTTTCTTTGTATCATCTATCTGGATGTTTTGTTGTCCCTTTCTTATATCACCTAACTGTCTAGATGTTTTGCTTTCTTGTCCCATTTTGTGTATATATATATATATATATATGTATGTATGTATGTATGTATATGTATATATGTACATCTGTTTGTGTTTCCTTATTTTGACATCACACTAAGCAGGTATCATTTATTTACAATCTTCCAAAGAAATATGTCCACCTATGAAGTAACATTACTTTGCTTGGAAACAGCTGAGGGTTTTGCTACAGGGAAGGCATCCAGCCATAGAAAATCAACCTTAACAAATTCCACCTAACCCATGCAAGCATAGAAAAGTGGAAGTTAAAAAGACGATGTTGATGATGTCCTTCCTGATGCTAATCCTTAACTACTTTTCAAGTGAAGGTTTATTTTTTCCATTCCACTTGTCTTCAAACATGCAGAGCTAGCATGGTAAAGTGGATATAAAAGTGAGGATGAGGAGAAGTGGAAAACAGATCAAGTGATGCTCATAGGCATTATATGTATGAATGAAAGATTATGAAGAGTTGCTGGAATAAGTTCAAACAAAAGATATATAACAAAGAAAGTAGCCATATAGAAATGTATTTCATCATAGATGCAGGTGTGGTTCTCATCATCATCATCATCATTTAATGTCCATTGTCCATGCTGACATGAGTTGGATGGTTTGACCAGGGCTGGATGCCCTTCCTAACGCCGACCACTCCAAGAGTGTAATGAGTGCTTCTGTGTGCCATTTGCATGACACAACAGTGTCTGCCACAACTGCAATTTTATTTGGCTTGATGGGTCATCTTCTCAAGCACAACATAATGCCAAAGATCTCAGTCATTGCCTCCATGGGGCCAAACACATGAGAGAAGCTTTTCATGTGTGTGGTGAGAAACTTACTTCCCAACCACCTGGTTCAGGGTTCAGTCCCACTGCATAGCACCTTAGGCAAGTATCTTCTACTATAACCTTGGGCTGACCAAAACCTTGTGAATGGATTTGTTTGATGGAAACTGAAAGAAGCCCGTATATCTATATGTGTGTGTCTTTGTATCTGTGTTTGTCCCCCATCACCATCACCACTTGACAACTGACTACCAGTGAGTTTACATCCCCATATCGTAGCATTTTGGCAAAAGAGACCAATAGAATAAATAACAGTACTGGGGTCGATACATTCAGCTAAAATATTTTCAAGGTGGTGCCCCAGCATGACCACAACCTAATGACTGAAACAAGTAAAAAATAAAAGACAAAGATCCTTGTTTTCATTATCATCATCATTATGTTAACGTCTACTTTTCAATGCTTCCATGGGAGGAAAAGAATTTACTGAGACAGATTTTCTACACCTAGATGCCCATCTTGATGTCAACCCCAATTTGTTTCCAAATCAGATATTTCCCCATAGCCATAGATGTGTTTTGCAGGATATTGGAAAGAAATGACACTGCTTGTATGACAGTGACACTCATTTACAATTATCACACAATGTTAAGACAAGACAAAGTGGCACAAACATAATGTGTGTGTGTGATGGCCTTTCAGTTTTTATCTACTAAGTCCTCTCACAAAACTTTGCTTGTTCCAGGGGCTATAGTAAAAAAATACTTACCCAAGATGCCACGCAGTGAGACTGAACTTGAAACCATGTCACTGAGAAATGAACCTCTTAACCTCATAGCCATGCCTGTGCCCCGTTACTTCATATCTGAATTTGGGATAGCAGCCAATCCAATAGTTAAGACATAATCAGAATGGATGAGCGAATCAGTGGCCTTAATGCAATAGCAAAACAGAAATATTTTGGCGAAATATGACTTTGGAAATTAAGTTCAGTTCACACTCAAATGCACATCAAAAATTAGATTATATATATGTATATATATATACATATGTATATATGTATATATATATATACATATATATGTATATATATATATATATGTATGTATGTATGTATATATATATATATATATATATATATATATATATATATATATATAAGCCTTTGCAACATCTTTTTAATCTCTGCTCATCACGATTTAGGAGGGTTTTATGTAGATGTTTGCATTTTTAGATATAGCTTTAGATAAAAATTTCATCTTCATCTAAGCATCACAGAATTTCCATAAGCCACATTTTATCAAATGTTTACATTTCAGGTTGTTTAGTTCCTTTAGTTTAAATAAACCAGATGTGTCTAACCTTACTGGAGTGTTGCCATTATTGCAAATGTTTTGTGTTTTTATTTTTCATTATGCTTATTTTCTGAGAAGTAGAGTAGGGCAGGGTCAGTCGATCCATGAGTCTTACAGGGATTTCCCCAAGAATGGTTAGAGAACTGGGTGGTGCCCATGGCTGAATCTTGAGAGACTGAAGAGATGGTTTTTATGTTTAGAGATAGATAATCACTTTTGTTAAGCTTCATTATAATTTAAGACTTGTACATATACATATAAGTGCAGGCATTGCCGAATCATTAAGAAGTTTGCTTACCAACCACATGGTTCTGGATCCAGTCCCACTGCATCTTATGAGTGGATTTGGTAGATGGAAACGGAAAGTAGTCTTTGTATGTGTGTGTGTCCACCACCGCCACTGGTCACCACTGCTTCTTGGTTTGTTTACAGCCTTAAAGCTTAGCAGCTCAGCATAAGAGACCAATAGAGTAAGTACCAGGATTAAAAAAAAAGTACTGAGATTGATTTGTTTGAGTAAAAACACTTCAAGATGGTGCCCCAGCATGGTCACTGTTCAATGAGTGAAAAAAGTAAAAGATAGGTAGTGTTTTTCAACAGAAATATGGGAATAAAATGGTTATGAACTTCCTTCCAGGGTGTAATTTATATGTGTACCAGATGCCAAAAAAGTGATGCAAATCATTAACCATTGCAATCAGGGTGTCTGAAATCCTATCACTTCCATTGTGATTTAGGATGAATTATGGTGTAAAGTCAAATGTTTGTGGTTAATGAGTATTCTCTGCACAACCATCAGGGATCTAAATAGAGCTGATGACACCACAAAAAAAAAGAAAATTAGACTTTGGAAAAGTATCTTGTGTGTAACATTCCCAAATGACTATAAATCACACTAAATCGACACAAATGAGTGCAACAGGATCAAATTTCTGCATAAACCAAAGAAGTTCAAGAAAAAGAAGCTCAGTGGGATTGAACCCAGAGTCATGTGATTGCAAAACAAACTTCTTAGCACACAGCATACTTGTGCATACTTGTGTTCAGTTAATTCCGAAAATAAGTTTGTCATTATTAATTTGGAGTTTGGAAATTGAATTAACCTGAAATTTTGATGGAAGGTTTGTATTAGGGAGCCAGAGGTGGTCCTTAACAGGTAGGTATTGAAAAAGTTAAACCTTTCAATCTTGTCCAGTAGCACAAAAGTTGTTACTTCCAATTGCTTGAAACTCTTAGTAGGCCACACACGATAGGCATCAATAATAATCCAGATGATTAATACCAAGTATCAACCTCAAAGTCAGCTTGGCTTCTCATTTTCTTGTCCTGGATGTTTTCTGCCTCATTCTTAGAAGTTGTCTCTTTGCATATTGCAGCCATTTTAGCAAGAAGAGCAGGAAACAAGGCATCATTATTCATTATAATTTCCATAACTCACACAATGTTGCTCTAGTGTTAAAATCTGTCCTAGCCTTGAGTATATATGTATGTATGTGTGTGCGTATGTTTAAGTATATACACAGTGGTTTGTGTGTGTGAATGTGAATGTGTGTGCATATATATGTGAGTATATATATGTGCATATATATATGTGTGTGTGTATATATGTGTATATATATTTAATGTATTCTCCCCCATCCTTTTCTCCAATTCTCTTTTTCTCCCCTGTCCCGTTTTCTGTCTCTCTCTCTCCCTCTTTCTCTTTTCTCTCTCTTGTTGGTCACATGTGACCATCGTCCATCTTTCTTTTCCTAATGTGATCATCTGTCTTTTCTTCAGGACTGTCCTAAGGACTGGACATATTCTATCTCTCTTCTATCTTTTCTCTTTTCAAAGACAATATTTCTCCAGCATTTGCTATTCTACCCTTGTTCTGGTCTAACAAAGCTCCATGTTTGTTTTCGTTCGGTTTCCTTGTATATCTCCACTGTCGTGTTTTTGTTCCCAACTATGACCCTTCACAAATCCAAAATTTAATTTTGGTACTTATGGGAGCAACTGTCTTTGAAAACTCATATTGTTGTTTAATGCTCGAAATGAAGAGTTGATAGACAGCCAACAACTGATGAAGGGTTGTTCTTTGTGTTACTTGTCCAGTTTTCCATTTCCCCTAGCAAAGTATGAGAAGATGAAAAAAGTTAATCTTGATCGAATCCCTAATGAATTAACACAGGATCTCCTAACAACAATGCAAACTCTTCATAAACAAAGTATCCTTGGCCTGAAGAGTAGCTAGAAGTCTGCTCCTCACTTGGATAATTGACTACTTCTGAGGTTCTGCTAGCTACGAAACATATGTAGTCTGGATTTTATCTATTCCATTCACTAATTTTTGGATATATATATATATATATATATATATATATATATAAAATTTTCCAAGAATAAGGTTGATTGTCAACCTTTACCTTTTAAAAGTTAACATGTACTCTACTAAAAAGTATAAAAGTACTTAGTAATCCTTCTCTTTAATGTTGACATAAAAAGAAAGAGTTATGTTTGTGTATATATGACACATATTTACATATAGGTGTATGTATGTGTGCATGCCTATATGTAAGCGTGTACGTATAAAGGTTGTGGATATAGTTATGACGTGTGTGTCAGGGTGGTGGTGGTGGTGGTGGTGGTGGTGGTAAGAAGACAAACTAATCGTTAATATGGTTTTGTACAGGTCTCTACCATTTAATGGTCCAATAATCAATAATATACAGTCCCAGCATAGCCATACTTTCCACAGAAATGTCGACTGAGCACTTTAACTTTAAAGATGACCTCTTTACCTCTTATCTACTTGCATATACAAAGAGGTGCTAGTATGGCTATGTGATAAAAAGTTTGCTTCCCAACCACATGGCTCCAGGTTCAATCTCACTGAATAGCACTTTAGACAAGCCTTGTGAGTGGATTTAGTTAATAGAAACTGAAAGAAACCCATTGTATATGTGTGTATGTGTGTGTGTATGTATGTATGTATGTATATATGCATGCATGTATGTATGTATGTATGTATGTATGTTTGTATGTATGTATGTATGTGTGTCTTTGTGTTTGTTCCCCACCTTTGCTTGACAACCAGTGCTGGTTTGTTTACATATCTGTAACTTAGTGGTCCAGCAAGAAGAGTTTGATAGAATAAGTACCAAGCTTAAAAAAAAAATAGGCACTGGGGTTGATTCATTCAACTAAACACTTTTAGGCAGTGCCCCAACATGGCCACAGTCCAATGATAGAAACAAATAAAAGATAAAGTGCCACCTGACTGGCCCCATGCTGGTGGCACGTAAAAGCACCCACTACACTCTCGGAGTGGGTGGCATTAGGAAGGGCATCCAGCTGTAGAAACTCTGCCAGATCTGATTAGAGTCTGGTGCAGCCATCTGGTTTACCAGCCCTCAGTCATACGTCCAACCCATGCCAGCATGGAAAGTGGACGTTAAACGATGATGATGATGATGATGATAATAATACTAATAACGATAATAATGAACAAGGGCATCAGAGGGGCAATGCAGATAAATATTTTCACAAATTATAATGTGGTTTACAATGCGTTACTTAACTGTGCGTCTTAATTTAACTGAATTAAGCTTTATAAGTGTTTGACTATACTTGCGTATCAGGAAATCTGTAAGTCCGATTTTTTTATCTTTTTTTTTTAAGTATCACCATTAGAGGTATTTATATTCCAGTAAAATTAAGAAATCAACTCATAAATAAACAAAACTCTCGAATCCATCACGGTACACCACACACACACACACACACACACACACACACACACACGCATGTGCACGTGCATGCACACAGTCACATATCTATGTATGTATTTATGTATGTTTGAAGATAATCAAACCAAATTTTTATTATTTTGTTCCACTCAACCAATGAGTATTTCTGCCCAAATTTGGTTCAGTTGTTTTCCAGTAATTTTGCAAATACACAGATAGATTTACCAACCATATGGTTCTGGGTTCAGTCCCACTACGTGGCACCTTGGGCAAGTGTCTTCTGCTATAGCCTCAGGCCGACCAAAGCCTTGTGAGTGAATTTGGTATACGGAAACTGAAAGAAGCCTGTCGTATATATGTATATATATGTATGTGCATGTATGTTTGTGTGTCTGTGTTTGTCCCCCTGAGCATTGCTTGACAACGGATGCTGGTGTGTTTACGTCCCCGTCACTTAGCGGTTCGGCAAAAGAGACCGATAGAATAAGTACTGGGTTTACAAAGAATAAGTCCTGGGGTCAAGTTGCTCGATTAAAGGCGGTGCTCCAGCATGGCCACAGTCAAAATTACTGAAACAAGTAAAAAGAGAAAAAGAGAAAAGAGATAGAGAGATAGACAAAGGCAAGTGATTACAATACCCTGCTTTTGCTTATGCATGCAGAGTAATAATAATAATAATAATAATAATAATAATAATAATAATTTTTTCATTAGCTACAAAGGAATAATAGATATACAAAAAATATGAAATTTTCAATAGAGATTACCAAAGAACAAACGAAAATGAGACAATGTGGAGTGTTGGTGATAGAAGACAGTGACAGACATTATATGTTGTATTGAAAGATGCTTTGAGAATTTTAACAGTGCATGTACTTGTACACATACATACATACATACATACATACTTGCACACACACATATGCAAACATTTGCAGATATGTATGCATACACACATTCATATTTGTGCAGAAATAACTAAGTAAAATAAAGTATACAATAATGAAAAGAAAATATAAGTGAAGGTTATAAAACATGAAAAGTTTTCTGGTTTGTTCCAGTTTGGTGTATCATTTAACCATTTCTCAAATTGTATTCGAGAGCAAGCAAATGCATAAGTAAGCAAATTCTTTTCTTCTTTTTGAGATATTTGGTACTGAAAGACACCCATATTATGTGGGTATTCGTTCTTAAGTTTGGTATAGTCTTAATTTTAATTTTACTAGCAATTTGTCTTTTTTATATTCTGAACCTAAATGTTTGTGTCAGTTGAATTCCTTCTGAGTGTCTATGGAACCAAAGATGCATAATTTTGTCTATTAACTGTTTGATTGACTTTTGAAGAGTGGTAAATCTTAATTCATCTTCATTCTCTGCATTTTCTTTGTTATTTTCTCAAGATGGAATTTTGTTGTTGTTTAAAAGAAATTGTTCCTCCTTACTTTTAGAAGAAAATTGCTCCTTGTTTTATATTGAGTCTTCTTTTTTCATGACTTTTTCCCCCTCTTTTTTCTTACCTTATTTTCATCTGTAATCAATCCCTCCTCATTACACAATAAAAGTAAAAGTTTGATACTACCAAGGAAAGAGAAATTTGCTTATCTATTTGTGATACAATGCCTAAAAATATTTTGTTTGCCATACCCTGAATTTTGGCTTGTGGTGCTCTGAAAACTAGGATTTATTGTTCTTGTTACTGTTGCTCTTCGTTATTTTCATTTTCCTTATTAGTCTTTGCAGTTCTTTAGAACATTCAGCTCTGAGGTATATTTTACTCTAACAAATATAATAACTAGGCTTTCTACCCTGCATTAGCAATCTAATGCCCTTTGTCTCAATGCCTTCGACCCAGCACAGTTCTGGTATTGCTTTGTGATTATTAGTGGTCATTAGGACCAGGTGTGTCTTAACAGCATTACAGGCCCCTGGGAAAGTGAATGTACTGGGCTCTATAGTATTTATTTATTGACAATAGGCCATATCATACATAAATCAGAATTAGGCCTCTAAACCTATGAAGTCCCCAGGCAACTGCCCAGTGTGCCCATGCCTGCAGATGGCTCGGATTAGGACTTGCAAGTCCAATTTGACATACTCTGACTACAGGTAAACTTTCCTTAAGTCTGCTTTGATTCCTCATACTGCGACACAAAAGTCACTAGTAGACATGGGTCCAGCCAAGATGTCCTTCTCCAAATTTGACCACCACTAATTTCTTCTAGAAAGAGAAAGCGAGAAAGAGAAAGACTAAAAAAAAGTGAGAGTGAGAGAGAAAAGCATTGACTCCAATACATGACAGTACATATTTATGAACCCCAAAAAGGATGAAAGGTAAAGTTGGACGTTGGCATTGTTTAAACTCAGAATATAGATAGCTGGATGGAATGCCAAAAGTTAACTCTAGAAAAATAAATACAACAAGCTCTTGACCTTTTTTTTTTTTTTTGCTATATTTCTGTTGAAATACATTGTATTTGCTTCATTTAATTCTGAAAATAATGACAAATCTTGTAAAATAACATTGATTTGAACTCGGAATGTAAAAAGCCAAAAGAAATTCCACTAATCATTTTGTCCAATGTGCTAACCATTTTGCCTGCTCACTGTCTTCTTCTTCTTCTTCTTCTTCTTCTTCTTCTTCTCTTCTTCTTCTTCTTCTCTTCTTCTTCTTCTTCTTCTTCTTCTTCTTCTCTTCTTCTTCTTCTTCTTCTTCTTCTTCTTCTTCTTCTTTCTGTCTTCTTCTTCTTCTTCTTCTTCTTCTTCTTCTTCTTCTTCTTCTTCTTCTTCTTCTTCTTCTTCTTCTTCTTCTTCTTCTTCTTCTTCTTCTTCTTCTTCTTCTTCTTTGCTTGTCAGTTTTTTGACCTTCACCAGTTGAGCATGTCCCTTGGTAGCTGACGATATATGCATCTCTGATCAGGAGCAGAAGTAGTGGGGGAGCATCATAACCTTGTGTTGAAAGGAATTCTTCAGGGTTTGGATAATTCACCTTTGGAACCATAGGTGTTTCCTTCAACATCCTTAAACAACCCTAATTCAGGGACCATTTGAGCAAGATGGGCAACTCGTTTTGAAGAAATTTATAACTGGGCCCCACCTGCAAGGTCATGCGCTGTTTATCTTGATAGAGATCACCATGTCATGCACATATGGTTGTGATGCATGTGCCTGGTGTACCCTTATCAGATGGGTAGTCATGATGGGTATACTGGGCTTCGTATATTTTACCCATGTCACTTTCATGGTATGCACTGCCCTCTCACTCAATAATAATAATAATAATAATAATAATAATTTCTTTATTAGCTACAAGGGCACATAAATATACAAAAATATGAATCTGTCTTAATTAATTTTGAAAATAAAAATAATAAAATTTTCGTAAAATAACATTGTCCTTATTAATCCGGTATTTGGAACATAAATTAGCATGAAATTTTGAAGGGAAGTTCTAATGTAGATCACTTTAAAACAGGAAGTTTGTATCATAAAACTAAGAGACTAATAGGTTTGTTATAATTAAGCTGGTGTTTAGAACTTAAATTAGCATGAAAATTTTGATGGTAGGTTTTAATTTAGATATTTCTATCACAAGATGTGTATCGTAGAATTAAAGGGCAATCTCAAGTTGGGTTGTTATCAAAACATTTAATCAGCCATTCTACTGTTCCTGCATCCTCTTCTAAATTAATTCTGTGGATATTTTTGTATTTAGAGGGTTTTTCATTTTTTACTTTATTTTTATTTAATTTTATTTGTTTTCTGTAGGATGGCTATTTTTAAGGTTAAACGTTATCAGATATTCCAGCTAATGTAGTAATATAGACAGCAGTACTTTGCTCTGTTCCAGACATAGATCTGTAGATAGTAATAGTAATACCATAGCAGTGTAGGGCCAAATGTACTTTACAGGCTGACGATTCCCTCCCCAAAACTTTATGATATAATTTGATAATCAATCAGTAGTTATATATATTGTGACTAATGACTAATGTATATTATTAAGATGTGGATGTGTGTGTGTGTGTGTGTTTATTGTCTGACTCTCTCAAAGGATAGCAAAATATTCTTTATTTGGCTCTTCCCAAAGAGAATACGTTGAGTAGCATACATGCTTATGTGTGTGTGATTTTGCATGTGTGTGTGCATATGTTTGTGCCTGTGTCTATGTGGACATAACTGTGTCTGTTTGTATGCATATATTTGTATTGTTTGTGTGCATGTACATGCATTTTTGTGTATGCTTGTGCAGTGCATGTGTGTATATGTTTCTGTATGTGTGTATATGTTTCTGTATGTGTGTGTTTGCATATATATATGTGTGTGTGTATTTGTGTGCGTATATGTTTCTGTATGTGTGTATTAGTGTATATATATGTATGTTTCTATGTGTATATGCATGTGTTTGAGAATGTAGACAGATAGCTGCTGATCATCAGATTCACTCTCCAATATTGTAGTGGTATACTATGTGGGTGGATGATACATATTGCATGAAAATGTCTTTTAAGATGACAGTTCTCATGGATATTTCTTGTCCCCGCCCCATTTTTACTACCATTAATCTTTTTGATACCAATCCACCCCAAGACTGTTCCTGATTCTGTGATAAAACATTCGTGTTTTAAATCATTCTAAATTAAGCTCTTTCATCAAAATTTCCTGTTAAATTATGCTTCAAACACCCACTTAATAATGGTTTCCGATTCTAGTATATAAGGACAGAAGTTTGCTTCCCAACCACATGGTTCCAGGTTCAGTCCCACTGCATAGCACCTTTGGCAACTATCTTCTACTATGGCCTTGGGCTGACCAAAGCCTTGTGAGTGGATTTGTACGACAGAAACTGAAAGAAGCAACTCATATATATATATATATATATATATATATATATATATATATATATATATTATATAGGAGAGGAAAAATCATAATAAGAGGCAGAATGCTAAATTGAAAGTAAATTTTGATAAAAATGGATGTGTGGAAAATTAAAAAAGAAAAAATAATAAAACATCAAACTGGTTTTCATCGCAAGGCAAATTTTCAAGATTTGGAAGGGGAAAAGAAAATTTTTTTTAATTGCGGAAGAAATTTACAATGTCTTTTTTAAAAAAATAATAATACATATATACAAAAATTAATAAATAAGTATACCAATTGTTGGGATGTAAGTTGTTCAGTGTGGTTTTGAATTCCAGAAGCTTTTCATAAGATTCTTTCTATATGATGAAACAATCATCTAAGTATCTTTTCCAGTTTTCCATTAAGTAGCTGTGGAAAAGGTGTCCAAATTTCTGGCATGATATCTCATATAGTGATAGTTCAAATAAACCTTTTATGAGGTTTGCAAGGACTGGTGCAGCTTTGGTACCCATCACAGTACCATATCTTTGATGAATTTTTCCTCTCCTATCATTTCTTCATGTGCGGTCAACACAACCCCACTATTTACTGATTTATATATATGTGGAGGCAAAATAGTGGTTAGGGCAGCGGACTTGCGGTCGTAGGATCACAGTTTCGATTCCCAGACTGGGTGTTATGAGTGTTTATTGAGGAAAAAACACCTAAAGCTCCATGAGGATCTGGCAGGGGGTGGTGGCGATCCCTGCTGTACTCTTTCGCCACAACTTTCTCTCACTCTTTCTTCTGTTGGCCTGCTCACTTAGCCAGCGAGGTGGCGTTATTTGAAGGCTAAAACAATGCGAAGCGTATTGTGACCAGTGATGTGTAGCAACATCTGATAGCCTGGTCGGTCACATGATCATGTGAGATATATATATATATATATATATATGTGCATGCACACGTGTGTGTGTGTGTGTGTGTGCGTGTGATTCTTTGTGTCCATGTTTGTCCTCTACCACCACTTGACAAGTGGTGCTGGTGTTTACATCCCTGTAACTTAGTAATTTGGCAAAATAGACTGAAAAAATTAAGTACCAAGCTTTAAAAAAAAATAGAATAAGTATTGGAGTCAATTCATTTGACTAATATTTTATTTTTATCAGTACTGGGGGGATAAAAAGCAAAAGTGACCTTCGTGGTATACTCAGAGCATAAGCCAGAACCAACACTGTAAAGCAATTTTTTCTGATGCCCTAGCTATTGTTCCAGCTCAATGCCTTGCACTAGGTGATAGTTATGTTACTAAATATGTCTATATTTTTTTAATTAGTTGTAAAAAATGGAATGTATTTCAATAGAAATATCGTGACAAAAGAGTTAACCAAAGAAATAGTTCTGTTCCTGTAATCCTTGAAAGATATATAAACATCTACTGGTCAGTACTGACAATGATGATGATAATAAGGATTCCCACCATCCTGTTGCAACTGCTTTGATGACGAGAGAGGAGTAGAGACGTGTACATGAAATGGACTTAAATGGAGGCAGTATGCAGCTTGTTGTTCGAGGGAACATAATCCAATGGCTTTGGTCTAAGTTATTCAAGAGTGTAGTAGTAGTAGCAGTGCCATTCCACATATACAATGGTACACACCAGTGTGGATTACATTTAAGTTTACAGAGGATCAGTAACTGATCAGAGCTGAAGTATTTTCTTGTACTCAGTCTTCAGGCTGTTATGTATGTGACATTGACATAAGAAATTACCTGACACTGTGGGTTTCTGGCATTCACAGTAACTGTGTTCATCATCATCATCGTTTAACGTCTGCTTTCCATGCTAGCATGGGTTGGACGGTTCGACTGGGGTCTGGGAAGCCAGGAGGCTGCACCAGGCCCGGTCTGATCTGGCAGTGTTTCTACAGCTGGATGCCCTTCCTAACGCCAACCACTCCGTGGGTGTAGTGGGTGCCTTTTACGTGCCACCAGCACAGGTTCCAGGCGAGGCTAGCAATGGCCACAATCAGTTGATGCTTTTTATGTGCCACTGACATGGAGGCTAGTCGAGCTGGCGCTGGCAACGGCCACGTTTGGATGGTTCTTTTACGTGCCACCAGCACAGGTTCCAGGCGAGGCTAGCAATGGCCACAATCAGTTGATGCTTTTTATGTGCCACTGACATGGAGGCTAGTCGAGCTGGCGCTGGCAACGGCCACGTTTGGATGGTTCTTTTACGTGCCACCACCACTGGTATCACAACTACAATTTCCATTGATTTTTGATCGATTTCGATGGCTGTGAAAGGAAACAAAAATGCCATGTTTCCATAGAGAGATTTTTTTTTTGTGGTCTCTGTTCATGGAAGCAGTTCAGATCCATGTCTGATGTGAGGTGCCTGGGTTTCCATGTGAAGGACTCCTGTGTGCTAAAGGCTAAAAAGAAACAGTGTGTGGTATCATTTGTGCTGTAGTTATTAGTGACAGCAATTGCTGTCTAACTCAACTTGAAAGCTCATCTGCTGTGATCTCTGCATGAGTCTGAATATATTTAGCTGTTGATCATCTTGGCTCTGTGTGTGTGTGTGTTTATGTATATGTGTGTGCATGTTTATATGTATGTGTGTGTGTGTGTGTTTAAGAATATGCATGTCAATGTCTCTAAATGTATATTTCAGCATGGATATTTGCCTCTGTGTAGATATATGTATGTATGTATGTATGTATGTATGTATGTATGTATGTATGTATACATGTTTGTGTGTATGTATGTTTGTATGTATGTATGTATGTATGTATGTATACATGTTTGTGTGTATGTATGTTTGTATGTATGTATGTATGTATGTATGCATGTATGTATGTATGTATGTATGTATGTATGTATGTATGTATGTATGTATGTATGTATGTATACATGTTTGTGTGTATGTATGTATACATGTTGTATGTCTATGTATGTGTGCATATATATGTATATATACAAAATCAGAAAATGTAGAAATACATCTAAATCATTAATATATATATATATATACATATGTGTGTGCTTATGTGTGCATGTGTGTGTTCATTCTTTCTTGAGAATCACTACAGTTCCAGATTAGTTGTTCATCACCACTATGTGTGTGTGTGGTGTATGTGTGTGTGTGTGGTGTGTGTGTGTGTGTGTGTGTGGTGTGTGTGTGTGTGTGTGTGTGTGCATCTCTCTCTGCCAAACTGTTTTTTACTTTTGTATGCATGCTAGATACCTGCTTCAATGCTGATGTAAAGATGTGTGTATGCAAAGAGAGAGAGAGAGTTTGTGGGGAGGAGGAGGTGGAGCTGTTCACTCCCACTCCTCTGTTATCAACCAAAACAAAGGCATTTGATTCTATGCCACTGTTTTACTGCCAAACTCTATTTCCTGAAAGTAATCCCCATTAATTGTCAATCACAGTAATAATATATTCTTGTACAAATAGAAGCTCTGCTTAAATCTCTTATTTGTCACTGAACAGACCAAGTGTATTGGGTTACTATTAATGATGTGTTTTAGCACAGCCTAGTAAATGATACACTCAATATACTGGCAATATTTAGACACCTGAAGGTAGTTGATGCAGTAAAACAATGCAGATGTCACTGTGACTGGTTTGGTAATTTCTTGGTTTTGTGTTCGAATCCCCTGGTGGTTCAATATATCTCACTTGAAAATCAATTTAGTGCAAAACTTGAGTCAAGACCACATTCTTTACATGATTTGAATTCGCCTCTTTTGTGCAACATAAAAAGCATTGGTGTGAGTGCTGGTGTCACATAAAAAGCATTGGTGCTGGCACTATGTAAAAAGCATTCAGAGCAGTCTGTGGAGTGGTTGGTGTCAGGAAGAGCATTCGGCCATAGAAACCAAGCCAAAACAGACTATAGAGACTGGTGTGGCCCCTGGCCTTGCCAGTTCCTGTCTAGCCATCCAACCCACACCAGCATGGAAAACAAATGTTAAATGTTTATGATGATGATGATGATGATGATGATGATGATATGTGTGTGTGTGTGTGTGTGTGTGTGTGTGTGTGCAGATATGGCTATGTAGTTAAGAAGCTCACATTGAGATCCCATGGTTTCAGGTTCAGTGCCTACTGTGAAGCACTTTGGGTAAGTGTCTTCGGATATAAACCAGAGTGCCCAATGCCTTGTGAGTGACTTTGGTAAACATGAAAACTGTGTGGAAGCCCATTGTATATGCATGTGTGTACGTGTGTCTTTGTGTTCAATGTTTGTACCCCCTTCACCCCCACACCCACTTGACAACTGTCTCTGTAACTTAGCAGTTTGGCAATAGAGACTGAAATGCCAGATTTAAAAAATAAGCACTGGGGTTAATTTGTTCAACTACAACCCTAATATGGCTGTTGTCCAATGACTAAAACTAGTAAAGCATAAACACACACACACACACACACACACATATATATATATACACACACATTATAAATACATCATCATCACAATCTGTTTTTAGTGTTTGTTTTTCTATGTTTGCATGGGTTGGGCAGAATTTGTTGAGGTAGACTTTTTTTATTGCCAGATACCAGTCCTGTCACCAACTCTCAACTGCTTCCCCATAGCCAGACATGTTTTATGGCTTATTAAAAATGAGTGACACCAATTGTGTAACAATGATACATATTTACGCCATTGTGATGTCAAGAGAAGGACACACACTCACACAGAGTTTATAGATCCAGTATGAATAGAATAAAAAAATGTACTCCATCCATAAAAAGAGCCTGAAAGATTGCATAGAGATATATGGCAGAGTTTATAAACATGCCTAGTTAAAGTATCATAAAAGCATGAAATTATTAGTAACTCTTTTGGTTGTAGATTAAATATATATATATATATATATATATATATATATATATACTAGCTGGTGTACCCAGTAATTCCCAGGGGTAAAGATGTTCTATTGAAATGCCTTATTACTCTGATATAAGAAAGCAATTTTGTTATAACTGCCACAAAAGGTGTATTTTCGGTCACAAAATGTACAAAAAAGTGTCAGCTGGAGGAGAGAGAGATTGTTGGAGGTTGGCGGGAGGCAAAGACATTATTCTGCTTAGCAAAAGCATTTGGGGAATGTATAACTACTGTCATTCACAGAGAAACTATTGTTTTACTATGAAAAAAGCACCGTTGAAGTGCTAAGTGAAATTTGGCAATCAAGGATCAAATTCACACTATGCCTGCATGAAGCCACTAAAAAAACGTTGTGGAATAAAAAATTTATCTACTGTGATAGAAAAAGTGTAACTGTAAAAATGCAGAATTATCGGAGTAATGGGCATTCAAAAAAGTATGTATATATAGAAATGTATGAATGAAGTCTTTAAGGTTTAAGATTCAAATTAAGGAAGTGCAATAATAATGTTTAGCCATTCAAAATTGTGAGTAGTGAAATACAGCATTAAGTCAGCTGATCGTGAGAATTAAATATTGATCGCTTCGCTAAATCTGCAGGTGGTATGGGTTATTTCCCTTGGGTTGTTTAAGTAAAATATTAGTAATATGTAGTTGATAGAAGGATCCATTGGAAGGGCCCTATTATCACTTTTTTTCATCAATCTAAGTATGTCACAAAGTTTCCACACATGAGTTTTAGTCACATGTCAAATAAAAATAAGTGTTATTGTCTACAAAAATTAGAGATAGGACACATAAAAAAAATCAATATTCAAAGTAATCGAACATAAACAATGAAATGGTTTATTTCCCTTGAGTCTTTAAAAAAATATTGCACAGGTGCTATGAGTTATTCCCCTCTGGTGTTTAAAAAGATATTAGTTACATGAAGTAGATATAAATGTCCCTTCCAGGGATCATATTATCAATCTTTTCAACAATCTAACTATGTCACAAGGTTTCCAGATACGAGTTCTACTCAGGTGTGATGTTCCATCAAATTATATATATATATATATATATATATATATATATATATATATGTGACTGTGTGTGTATCGTTGGCGATTTTTTTTCCTCCATCTTCCCTTCCTTGGATCTTTCCTTTTCCTATGTTTCTGACGAAGTGCTCCACTTAAAATGTTAAATCTCCTTTCTTTCCTTTCTTGTTCCACATCCTCGCATTGTTGTGTTTCTCTTTGTGTTTTCATGTTGGATTAACTATATATATATATATATATATATTATATATATATTATATATATATATATATAACAGGAACTCTTTAGTTTCCATTTGCCAAACTTACAAGAATTTGGTCAAAGACTATACTAAAAAGAAACACTTGCTCTAGGTGCCACACAGTGTGATTGAACCTGAAACCATGTGGCTAATAGCGAACTTCTTAACCACACAGTTATGCCTGTACCTATATATGTGTGCATGTATATATATATATACACACACACTATAGTGGCAGAGCTAGTACCAATTCAGTTATAGCCTTTAGTAACTAAATACATGTAGTTTGTGTATTGTTAGTAAAACCTATTTTTGTTTGTTTTAAATCAGATTTGCTTCTTACCCTCTTACATTTTGATAAGATCTGTGTTGGTACAAACACCAGCAGCCATGCTGTTAATCGCAGTCTACTTTCACTGCAGTACTAGTTGACTGGTGCAGCATTAGTAACAGTTTGTAGAATGGGGTGTCTGCAGCACTATTTGGAATTACATTAAGGTTAAATTTAAGCTGCCTTGGATAATGGGTGTAATTAACAACATTTGTTGTGCATCAAGTTACCGTGGTAACTGCACTACTTTCTGCTTACCAACTTTGCAATAGTCATCTCCATTGCACACACACACAGCTGCATTGCCTACACACACACACACACACACTGGCATACACAAATACAGATTACAAACGTATACTTCCATGCATGCACACACACAGACATTCACACATATGTTCACTTGTTTACATACGTAGAGTCAATAATTACGTAGAGAGAAAAAATTCAACCTACCACTGCTTATGGAGCCAGAAACTTAGGACTTTGTACTGAGGAAAATACAATGATATTGGTTAATGAGATCCTGTTAATTATATTGATAAAACTCCTACAAACTCTGTGTGCACATCCGCGTTTATGTGTGTATGTGTGCATTGTAAACTGATCTCTCCTGTGCTATCAGGGAAAACACTAGGTGTTAAAAAGGAAAACAAAAACTATGATAATGATGATGACAGCTTTTATGTGTATATGAATAATGCACACTCATTCACACACGCGCACACACACACATATATACTGCACATTAGACAGACAGTCAGATATATGTATAATGTACACACACACATATACCTTAAGTATCATACACAAATGGTTATTTTAATTAATGTTACAATTGTGTATACTGAGCTGTCTTGAACTTGGCAAGCTTTCCGCAATATCATCAAATGTATTATTCACTGTTCTCCGTAAAACTGAGGGGACAAACTTTGTATCTAGGCACGTGACAACCAGGTATATGTTATTGACAAGGCCAAAGAAGAAATGCATCTGACATTATTGTGCAGCACCTACTAGGATGATGCTTGCTTCACTCCAATATACATACATGTGAAGGTGGTGAGCTGGCAGAAACATTAGCACACAGTGCGAAATTCTTAGCAGTATTTTGTCTGTCATCATGTTCTGAGTTCAAATTCCACTGAGGTCGACTTTGCCTTTCATCTTTCAGGATCGATAAATTAAGTACCAGTTGCATACTGGGGTTGATGTAATCGACTGGCCCCCTCCGCCAAAAATTTCAGGCCTTGTGCCTAGAGGAGAAAAGAATATACATACATGTGTTTGTGTCTGTGTGTCTGTGTGTGTGTGTATTTCTTTAGCCAATACACAGTGAATGCTTATAAGCTTAAAGTTTATAATTATTGCTATTTACAGAATATATATTAATTATTATTAATGTTAATATTATTAATATTTCATGTTCAGTTATAATGAAAACAATTTTACATTAATCTGATGGCTTACTCTACACTTTTCTAGAGTACAAATTTATCATTCTTATACAAGAATGTTGTTGATAGTGACTTTGAAGTTTCAACCTGCTAAGCCATCATCAAACTTTAGCTAGTTACAAAACATATGTAGCTTACATTTTACCTGTTTCACTCCTTTAAATTTTGGATTTTATTCACATTTTTCACATCATTAGTTGCTAAAAGTGAGCTGTATAGAAACTTGCAGCTGATTGAAATCCTTTGTAACTTCAATATGGAAAAAATTGTGTAACTTATGATACTAGTAAAGTGTTATTTTATCTTATCACAAACTGTCCACATTTTGTTCTTTGTACTAGCTACTTGTTGCTTGAAGCTTACAAACCTCCTACACTTGGGTCCCCAGATCATATTTACATACATATATATACACGTTCATATACATATATACATACATACCTGAGTAAGCACATAAATGTGAAACAAGGTGGTAAAAATAGTACTTGAATACCGGAGGTAGAGTAATATGCTTTATTATTAAAGATGCAAAAACATCACAAAAATATTACAAAAAACTACTACTCAGAGTTTCATGTTCCCCTTCATTGGGCAATTGGGCAGTTGTGATAAGGTATAAACATATTCATATACATGCATATACATATATATATATGTATTTCTATCTATATATCTATCTCTCTCTATATATATATATATGTATTATATATATATATGTGTATATATATGTATATATATATATATGTATTATATATATATATATATATATATATATATATATATATATATATATATATGCACACATACATATACATACATACATACATACATACATACATACATACATACATACATACATACATTATGAAGAGTGAGGAAATGTTTGTGAAAAATGACTTGAATGTGAGGGATAGTCTGGTATAAATATAATTGTAACTTGGTTTTTCTAAGCAGAACTTATTGTTTTTCAAGTTTGGCACATCATACTGTAGTGAATACATGTAGAACTTGGTGATCATCATCATTGGCATCACCATCATTGAATATCTATGTTTCATGCTGACATAGGTTAGTTTGACAGAATCCAATGGATCCAAGGACTTCATAGTGCTCCATTGTCTGCTTTGGTATGGTTTCCTCAGCTAGAGGCCTTTCCTAACACCAATCATTTTACAGCATGAACTGGAGATTTTTTTTTTCTTTTAGTGGCACAAGCACTAGTGTCACCAAAGGGTGCCTTGCAGTTTGAAAGACTACAAACCCTGAGAGAGATGGGGTTTTTTAGGAAATGAGAGAAGGGAGTCAGAGCAAAAATATTTTTTACTGTTGAGGAACTACATAATTACTTGCATTTTAGAAGAGTCAGTGAATATTCAAAAAATATTTGGAAATGAACAGGTTTTGATAGATTGAAAATAATTACCTTTGAGAAGTGTGTGATTATGTTAGTGTTCTTGTAAAAGGATATGAGATTTGAGCAGTGCATAGTGTATGACGTATGTATACATAAACATATTCATATACTTCTATTCATGTGTGTTCATTCAGTTTACATTAAGTACAGCTATGGAATTCTGACCTACATGTTTTCTCGTGACTGTGCATTGCCATTTCTTAGCAGAAGTTTCTATTCTTTCCTGCTAAAACTTTTTTCTTTGTTGGTAAATTTTCCTTTAAATTTCTTAAATCTTCAGCTCTGTTTCTTTGTCTGGAACTTTTACTCTAATCCTTTAACACTGAGAACTCGCTCATAAGAATTTAATAGTTCCTAATGACAACCAGTCTTGAATATCTCTGGTATATCTTAGAGGACTATAAGAGTAGGGGCTGAGAACTGAAACCAGATAAACATCTAGTTCTAATGTTAAATTACTGGTCGCATTTGTTGCTCTCATTTGCTGTCAGCTTTCTTGTAAATAGCCATACTACTTGTAGGTACTCTTAGTTGTGTTAACAACCAGCAATTTTGAATGATTGTGGGACTCAGTCAAAAACCTCCTGGAATTGCGGTTTGCCCTTCGTTGATAGTTTCTTTTGTAGTTCTCTAAAAGGAACCCAGACTTCATCTCATTTAAGCTGATTTTCTTAATTAGTTGTGTTGTAATTATTTCTGTAACTTACATAACTCAGTCCATCAATTTCATATCTTTGTAGTTATTTCTTTCTAAAGCATCTTCTTTATCTATGACCTTGAATCAGATATGCCAGTCATTTGGGGATAACACCATCTTCTACCTGACTGAATATGCTAGTGTCTATGACATGACCTACTTTGCTAGGTTACTCTCAACAAGTCAGCAACTATCTTTGATAGGCTGTTTTTCCTACCTTTATAACTTTGTAGCTCATTTGACCATATAACAACCAGTTCCAATAGTTACTGCCTTCATCAAATCCAATTCTAGTAGTTTCTCTTTCTTCTATGCATTCTCCTCAGTAGACACCAATGAGGCTGAGTGTACCACTATTATTCTGTACACACTTTTCACTAATGTCATCCTGATTCATAATGACCTCAGGCCTCTGATCTTTACATCATAGAACATTCAAAAAGTTTTTCATATCTCATTCCCTCTTTGCTAAATATACCTAAAATTTAGCTTCTCTTTTTATTACCTGGGGCTGTCATTTGCTCTCCTTTTACCTTAACTCTGTTCACTCCTGTCTCTTAGCTTTTATGGTTCTATCTTACCATTCCATGACAATTTCACCTTCCACCAAGTTAGAATCTTGCTCCATCTAGAAATTTGGATGTGGATTGCAGCAGCTTATCTCGGAGAAACTCCCAGTTGTCTTCTCTACTGCAGCATCACAGCTCTCTGTATTCTCTGCCTTCTTGACATACGCATCACTTAATACAACTTTGAACATAACATGTGTATATGTGTGTATGCATACGTGTGTGTGTGTGTGTAGGTGTGTATATCATTTTGCATATATGAATGTACATATGTATGCATATGTATATGTTTGTATTATATTTGTGTATGTATAAGTGTATATATGCATGTATGTGCATGTGTGCGTGTGTTTGGATGTGTGTGTGTGTATACACGCACACATACACACACACACATATGCATATATATAACCATATATACACACACATAGGTATATCTAGCATTTTATATACAAGCGAAAATTATGCCAATCATTAAATGTCCTTTATTTCTGCATGGCTCATCACAATCATTGAACGATTGTTTGCTCTGCTGCTTTCAGAGAAGATTATTACCAACAGATCTTCATGGCTTCCCCTTGGCCATTCAATTCAATGACATTAAAATACCTGCAACAATAAAGTCAGTGGAATCTCTACAAATGGTTGAGAGTTAAGACTAAATTCTTCATAGAATGTTTTTGCTTTATCTTTCATAAGTCTCATGCCATAGAAGTTTGACTTTACATTGCTTTCCTTTTGGAATCAATGAAATGATTACCAGCTGCATATAATGATTAAGGAACTCATCCTCATTAACATCTTCATTTAAATTCCATCTTTGGAACTGGCCTGGGTTGGATGGTTTGACAGGATTCAATTGGTACAAGGAGTACATCATGCTCCAGTATTTGTTTAGGTGTGGTTTCTATTCCTGGATGTTTTTCTTAATGCCAACAACTTTGCAGTGTGCTCTTTTCATTACACCAACCCTATAAGGTTAATATGTAACTCGCAAGACTATGAGCCTTAAGAGTGGCATTTTTATGCTAGAAATTGATGGGTTAAAGTGTGAGAAGAGAGGATAGAACAGAACAGGTTTCTTACTGCAGAAGAGCTCTATGGCTACACACAATTTAGAAAATAGGGTGGGAGTAGTTGTGGTGGAGTTGGAAAGTGAGATAAAATAGTGGAGATGATGTGTCAAGGTTTATCTTGAATGTACAAGTGTTTGCTATGCAATCTGCAAAACTAAGACCCCATTCAACTGAGTGAGGCTACAGTATAAAATACATTGGCTCTATGCTAGTTGTTGACTGATGTAAAGTTTTAAGTCTTCAAATTTACAGTTTTAACATTTATATTTAAAATCTGTGTATTACATTGGTTGTCTTAAGTGTGTGTTCAGAGGTTTACAAGTTTGTGGTTTTATGTCGATGAGGATGTTCTTAATTCTGGTGTTCTAGTAATTATTATATTATATTATATTATATTATATTATATTATATTATATTATAGCGGGGTGCAAAGAGCACCATACGAGTGTGATCATTGACAGATCGGCTAACCGGCTTCCATGCCAGTAGCACATAAAAGGGCATCATTCGAGCGTGATCATTACCAGCGTCACCTTACTGGCACTTGTGCCTATGTTAGTAGGGTGCCAAGAGCACCATCTGAGCGTGATTGTTCCAGAGCAGCCAACTGGCTTCCATACCCGTGGCATGTAAAAGACACCAACGTCGCTTCACTGGCACCTGTGCCGGTGGCACGTGTAAAAAGATTTGGGCGAGGTCATTGCCAGTACCGCCTGACTGACCCCCATGCCAGTGGCACATAAAAAGCACCCACTACACTCTTGGAGTGGTTGGCATTAGGAAAGGCATCCATCTGTAGAAATTCTGCCAGATCAAGATTGGAGCCTGGTGCAGCCATCTGGTTCGCCAGCCCTCAGTCAAAATCGTCCAACCCATGCTAGAATGGAAAGCGGACGTTAAACAATGATGATGATGATGATTATAATGTATTATAATATATATTTAATAGTGGTTTAATAAATCTTGTGTTCAGTTTTATCAGAACACATGTCCATCCAGCTTTCTCATAACTAGGATGCATTTGGTTCATGTGCATTATACATGCAATATATGTAGTTTATTACATCTTTTGTATCTGTGGGAGTTAATTCCATTTTGTATTCTATACCTTAGTTGTCTATTATTTTCAAGTATTCACTATTGACTTATGGTCGTTTAGCTCTTTGAATCATATTTTTAAAGTCTCTTTCTTTGATAAAAATTTGAAATCTCCTTCACTGACGATTTCTACCTCACACAAATTTTATATCTATGAGGATACTGACTACCCTCATATATACAGGTAGTAGCATAGCTGTGGGGGGGGGGGGTACAGCAGTCCACACTGGGTGGCACTTTTAAAGGGGCAGTACTTTTGGGTCTGCTGCAGGCAATATGTGGTTTCTGTGGGGTCTGGGGGCAGCAAATGGAAGGGTCACTCTGGGTGGCATACACTCTAACTGTGCTAGTGTATATAAGTATTTGTAAAAGTGTGTGTGTGTCAGTATATTCAGTGAGTGTTCCTTCCTCCTATATTTATACCTAAAAACGGTGATGGAGTGTGTTCTCTGCATTTGTACCAGAATTATTTTCAATTGTTAATTTCATGCTGAATTATTTTTCAAAATCTTCATTTTTATCTATCTGCATATTCCTGTGTCTCCATCACAACAAATACATCATCAACATTACAGTTTTAGATAATAGGATTTCATTCAAGAATAATTATCATTTCAACACCAACTCTGCACAGAATACTGCAAAAGTATGCCTGAACGAAGAATCCAGAGCCATTCCATCTGCTGAGTGTATAGATTGCCCTGTGGCAATGAGAGGAAATCTCATTTGTGCAAGCCAACCAGAATATTTAAAGCATGTTTCTTGCATATTGGCTGCTTTTATTGTGAGTGTTTATATGTATTTAATACATATATTATATGTATTATGTATGTAATGTACGTATTAAAAATATATAAATATATTACTGCATGTATGTATGCATGGCCGTTGCCAGTGCTGCTGGACTGGCTCCCGTGCAGGTAGCACATAAAAACACCTTTTGAGCGTGGTCGTTGACAGAACCACCTGACTGGCCCTTGTGCCAGTGGCACATAAAAAGCAATCCATAACACTCTCGGAGTGGTTAGCATTAGGAAGGGCATCCAGCTGTAGAAACTTTGTCAGATCAGATTGAGCCTGGTGCAGCCTCTGGCTCACCAGTCCTCACTCAAACCGTCTAACCCGTACCAGCATGGAAAGCAGATGTTAAATGATGATGACTCTTAAGAAAAGATACCAGTTAGAATATTCTTGAACTTTCAATGACTTTTGACATTCAGGAATCCAGAATACAGCTCCCTAAATTACATCATAGAATTAGAAATGAAATACACCAAATGTTTCATAGTTACCTTACTAAGCAATACCAACTTGTTGAACACAACAGGAAACTGTCAACTCATCTGCTTCTCTCTACTGAGTATTCCCCAAGGCTCCACTCTGACATCTCCCTTTTAATCTATTATTTATATGTATGACATATCTACAGCCTCAAAATCATCTGATGTTATTTTATTTGCATATAACTCATTCATTGTCTCTGCTATGTCTTCAAGCCCAAGTAGAGCAAAATAAAAAGAGTATAAGCAATGAGCTTTTAATTATATAAGTTGGTAAATGCAAAAATAAACTTTTGATCAACATCTCAGAAACATTTTCTTTTATCAGAAACACAATTCCAAATTCAGCTTGAATTTGATGGTGACTGAAAAGAATATGTTTAGCTGTTACTGTCAAATTCTAGCTACAGAATTGAATTCTGGGAAATGTACAGTATATGTTGATTATTTAAATTTTGTAGGAATCGTCATTGAGAAGAATCTTAAATGAAAAACCACATATTGGTCTAAATTGCAAGCAAATACTCAGAAATGTTGGTACCTTATCTCACAGGAAACAGTATTTTTCTGGCCATCTGTTACCAAACATCTATCAGACTCCTATACATTGTCATCTAAAGTATCATATTATTTCGTGTAAATTAATTCTAGCAAAGTTGAAAACTTACAGCGAAAAACCCTGGAACTACTTTTAAATAGAAAACACACACACACACACACACACATTTCCATGTATATTGATTCTTTCTACAGAAGTACACAAATTTAAAAATTTGTCGGGGACACATACAGCTACACACCTCATCATCTCTATTTCTATCTCTTTCCAGTTCCACCATAATCACTCCCACCCTCTTTTCTAAAATATGAGTAGCCACGTAGCTCCTCTACATCAGGAAACCTGTTCTGTTGTGGCTCTTTCCCCCTATACTGAATACCTTATCTCCTGGTATAAAGCCACCCTTCTCAAGGTTTGTAGTCTTGCAAGCTACCTCACTAGTGCTGATGAAATGAAAAAGCACTGAGTATATGATATAAAGTGCATGGTTGGTATCAGGAGCATCTACCCTTAGGAACCAATACCAAAAATGACAATGGAGCATGATGCAGTCTTTGGACCCATCAGATACTGCTAAAGTGTCCAACGTATGTCAACATCTAACATTGCTGCTGCAGCTGTTGCTGTTGCTGTTGAGTGAATGGTCTTCATCCCAGAGCTCGCAGTGGGAGAAGTCTGAAACGTGGTCCTTTGCTATTCATAAGACCCGCAGAAGAGAAAGCAGGTCAACCCCCGACACCGAGAGCATCGATGGTTAGATGAATGCGCATCCAGGCTCAGCAGTTGCGTAGGAAGACGGGGACAAGAAACAGGAAGAAAGAGTGAGAGAAAGTTGGAGCGAAAGAATACAACAGGGGTCGCCACACCCCAAACCCCCTGCCGGAGCCTCGTGTAGCTTTAGGTGTTTTTGCTCAATAAACACACACAACGCTCAGTCTGGGAATTGAAACCGTGATCCTCCGACCACAAGTCTGCTACCCTAACTATTGGGCCATTGCACCTCCACTGCTACTGCTGCTGATGTTGATGTTGTAGTATACACTTGCACAAACCAGATTCTGCAATGATTTCTATTTTGACATTGTGCCAAAATTTCTGTTGGTTCCTTGACTCTAGGATTATTACGATGACTGAGATAGAGCTAGTAATTCATGTGTACATAATACAAACAATGTTCACAAAACCTATCAACAAATGCAACCCCTTTCAAAAGTTATTCCTGTTAAGATAAACTCCCTTAAAAACAAACACACACCTAAAGTTTCCTGTAAATTTATAAACAAAAGGAAGAATATTAATATTACATAAAAAAACCTATGATGTTTTCTTTCAAAGCAAAAATTTCTCAGTTCCTCATCCATTGAATCGTGTAATACCTGCAGTCACTGAACATGTTTTATAGCATTCACAAGAATATGGCTACTCTCTTGTGTAAATCAATATTTTTTAACTTGTATGATTATTATTATTATTATCATTATCATCACCATCATTGTTCTTACTATACAAGCAGCAATTTGACAGAATCATTTAAAGCATCTTAAAAAATAATTTGTGTTATTCATTCCTGCTCTCTTCATTGGGAATTCAAATCCTTCTAGCTGATTCCACCTTCGATTTGGACCTGAAAGTTTTATCACTTAAAAACATGTTTAAATGCTTTAAAAAATGGTAGTCAGTGGGTGAAAGATCAGGGGAATATGGAGGATGTGGTAAAGTCTCATATCCCAAGTCTGTGAGTTTCTGCAGCATCATTCTTGCAACATGTGGCTTTGCATTATCGTGGAGCAGAATTGGGCCACACCAGTTCAACAATGCAGGTCTCATTTTTTGCAAGTGGCTTCCAGAAAGTTGTAACGGGCAACTCCGATTGCAGACCACCAGACAGTCACCATAATCTTTTGCTGATGCAACTTTGGCTTGGGGAAATGTTTGGGGAACTCATGATCAAGCCACTGAGCTGATCATTTACGGTTATCATAAAAGATCCACTTTTCATCACAAGAGACTATTTGGTCAAGAAAAGGATCATTGGTGTTTTGCAAAAAGAGCATCAAGCACACTTCAAAACACTGAACTTTTTGATTTTCCTTGAGCTCATGCAGTACCCATTTATCAAACTTTTTCACCTCACTAATCTTCTGCAGATTGCGTGAGACCGTTGCAATACTGACACCAAGTGCCTGAGACATTTCTCTGACACTTTGATGTGGGTTTTGTTCAACAATTGCTTTCAATTGTTCATTGTCAAGACTGCATGACCATCCTCTACCTTCTTCATCTTCAAGGTTCTCAGCACCACTATGGAATTTCTGAAACCACTTTTGTACTGTGTGATCACTTGTGGACCCCTATTCCCATGATCTGTTGATATTGGCAGCAGTTTGGAACTTTTTTGTCATGTTCATAATTAAGGGTGCCTATGCTTCAGGAATGTTTTCTGTCTGAAATAAGTATAGAATTATTAAAGAGCATAAATCAATTATTAAGTATGTTGAAATTCACCTAAAATATAATTAAAATACTATTATAAAATTGCGTTTCAAAACACAACACTTAGAGAGGCCATTATTTTTGGAACAACCAAATAATAACAAAGTTTTTTCACTAAACTTTTCCTTATTTTCAAAATCAATTAAAGCAAAGACTAGCAGAAATTTGGTAACAAAGGGGTTAAAGTGATCAAAATTATTTAACATTTCGTGCAGTAATTATAATTATACTCAGTGTCATTTATCACTTTCAGGTTTTCCATTTCCTTTTTCATTGAAAATAATATGAATAAAACTTTCTAGAACATATATTTCCTTAAAAAAATACATATAATAATGTCAGCTTCTCTTCAATATTGTTTATTTTTGTTATGAATTTCACTAATAATTTTTCTTTTATTCTTATTTTTTAGGTAAGTACAAACTATTACATCCGGTGAGAATTTGGTGAGATCTAAATTATTTGTACTTATCATTATTATACCAACATCCATTTGAGGTTAATGGTAGCTAAGTTTATATTTTTTCGTGTTTGTTTCAGTATTTAAGGAAACATACATACATACATACATACATACAAACAAACAAAATACCCTGTTGTTGATGCTGGAATTCCAATGAAGGAGCTTTGGATCAGTTCTTTCTCTATTGGCAAGAAATCTTGAAATAACTGAATAATGACATACATACATATTCTAAACCATGACAAGATTATTTTTAAAGATATCTAAGAACAGTCCTTTTCTTTTATGAATGTCAACAAATACTCCATGCGTTGTAGAAATTCTTTAGTCTTATAACACGTCTCTATAATACCAACCTGTACATAACATACTGCATAAAGTATATACCAGTACATTACATAAAATAGAAATTGTTTCCTGCTTGTGATATGACAATTTCTTTTCATGACATAAAATATAGTGTCAGAATTTTTTGCATTTGTATTATGTGTAGAAATATTCTACCTATATACCAGTTTTCTTCATCTTGTAGAAATTGTATACTTGATGCCAATTGCTGTAAGAATTATCCATGACATTGGGAAAAAATTTCTCATTATTATCTATAATTCATTTCTTCTGGAGTGAATTATTGATGATTTTATCTAGTTGCTTTTTACTCTCAAGAAAGACATCATTTTCCCATTAACTTTGAAATCAGATACTTGAATGAAAACAATAATGGACGTTTCCATAAAAAATAATAATAATTGGCTAATATAATTTGAATTTTAAATCTCATATTACTTGTTCTTCCTTGAATTTTGAAAAAAAAAAAATACATTTATTGAAAATGAAAATTAAACAAACATTTATGCTAAAGTCAAGAAGATACAATGGAAAAAATTTATCTAACACTTATGTTCTACTTAAAAATATACCAATAATAAAGTTTTAAAAGTTAAAAAAAATAATGAAAAATAAATACCTGCACACTGACATTTAATAGTTCTTGTAAGATTTGAAAATCATCTGTAGAAATGCAAGGGCTATGATTGCCTCCACTCTTCTGTATGTGTTTGTCTATGTGTTAACATGTGTGTATATTTACTAACTTAATTGTATGAAGAGAGGAAAATGAGAATTTATCATGACAGCTAAAAAAAAGAGATGAGATACTATACCAAATAACATTCTAATCTTAGAATTCAGTTTTGCTGCTGTTTGAAACTATCTTAAATAATTAAACCTTTAAAATTTAATTTCTAAAGCAACCATAGAAAACATCTTAATGAAATATGTGGCTAGAAATAAATGGAAAGATCAGTTTAGTTCTGCCAAACATTACACCAGAATTTCCAAATTTGAGAGTTTACAAAAGAAAATATGCTTGTATTTACATCATGAAGAATTGAAGGCAAACACTGTTGGATATTAATTCTAAGATAAGAAAAACTATCTCCTCTATCAGGTATTTCCAAAAGAGATGCTCTTTCTTCAGGGCCAGAGAGAAAAATGTATCAGTTTTGAAAAGATGCTAACCTTTTACAGATGCTAAATATGCAGAAGTTAGTGAGGGCAGCTATATCTGTAATGGGTACAGCATGGTATCAGTCTGTTGTATACCATCCATTATATGCAGCCCATAATTCGAGCTAGAGTCTGAACCTAATAGCAAAAGCAATTAAATTTAGTACTACAATCTATTGACTCATTTATCAAACTGCTGTTCCGGCTTCTGTTGTTGTTTATTCATACCTTATGGTGCTTATTTTCATTAAATTGACTATGCAATTAGAAAGTTAAATGTCTTTTTCACAGACAAAATCCATTAACTCAGGTGTGATATAATTCACTAATACTGAGTGGTTGTCTACCACCCTATTTGTTTGGCCATCCATACTCGCAAAATAAAATAAAGAACCACTGCATTGCCAAACACTTGGTTTTTCAAGTTCTGTTCATCATCATTTAATGTCCATTGTGCATCTTCCATACCAGAATGGTTTGGATAGTTCAACAGGGTCCAATAGCCAGAGGGCTGTGTCAAGCTCCGATGTCTGTTTTAGCATTATATAACTACATTTTTGTATGATATAAATAAATAAGATATAAATAAGATATAAATAAAGATATAAATAAGATATAAATAAATATGACCAATGTATTGAAATATATATTCTTTTGTTTGTACATCTCTGTCCACAAATGCAGCTTCTTACCCTAATTGCTTATTATCAACAACATAATAACAACCCCTACAACAAATTGTAAATTCACTTCATTTCTAAGCTGCATTAAACTCAAGATTAAATCTACAACTGTTGCCAGTTAAACTTTCAATATGTCAATTCCACTCTTGTGGTCTAGAACAGGATCAGAATTTCGTCTCATCTTCTTTGAAGTAAGATATACAAAAACCTTCATCCTCTTCAATGAAGTGCATTAAAGAAGCTAGAATATTGAATCCTGTTTTAGGATTGAATGTTTAACAATGTAATAATAATAAAGTTAACCAACCATAAAAAAAAATATAGAAAGAAACATTTATCTATCTAACTCAATAGAGCAGACTTATGTAAACCTCTTAAACACATTTCACTTAAGAAAACGGTAGTAAAGTACTTCATTATTTTCTTTATAACATGTTATGAAATTACAGTATTCATCCTATCATTCTATACAGCACGGAGATTGTGTGGACATTACTAAAGTTGCCTTAATCAAATTTCAAACATGACACCATCTGGGAATTTACTTCCATCTCTGACAGTTTTTTTCTTTTAAAACTTATCTTTCTATTCTTTATCAAGCATTTCTTGAATATTTCCCACCTTCATTATTTTTACAATATTTTTCATTGCTCTACTCCATCATTATCAGTGATTGGCCATGGAATCATGCTGCCAATTACTAATATTATCATTACACTATGATTCATTGATTTCATATTATTTAAAATGAAAAGATATAAGATGTTATTTTCTGATATACTTTTTATGGAGACTATTTGACCTAAACCAAACAAAAGAGATTTAGTGGTTACCTAATGTTTTCCAAACTACAGGCAAATATATTGTGAATCAGTTTGCTGACCTACACTCACAGTTCAAGTAGGACTTCTATTGGAGTGCTGCTCAATCACACACGCATACACAGACACATGTATATATATATATATATATATATTAATGTGATCTACCCAATATCGCCATGATAGATGGTTAGCCACTACATACATCTTTTTCTCTCCTTGTTTTTTCTGCATCCCTTTTTGTAGAAGAAAGTAGGCTCGAAACGTAAAAGACTTTTTCTATTCCTGAGCGTTATACTAATACATCTGTTTGTTTTGTACACCACCTGTCTTCGTCTTTTGTTTTTTTCGTAAACTCTCCCTATATATATATATATATATATATATATATATATATATATATATATATATAAGAGCAGATATAGCTGTGTGGTTAAGAATCTTGCTTTCCAACAATGTGGCCTTGGGTTCAGTCCACACCATGTCACTTTGAGCAAGTGTCTTCTACAATAACCTCAGGTCAACCAAAACTTTGAGCTGATTTGGTGGTTGGACATTCAAAGAAATCAGTTGTGTGTGTGTGTGTACCCTTGACTTACTATCATGTGAAGATTGTGAGTGAGCATCGCTGTCATACAAGTGATGTTCATTTTCTGTCTTCCATGAAAAATATGTCTGACCAAGAAGAAACCTTATTTTAGAAATATGTAAGGATTGGCAAAAGGAAGGGCATCCAGCTCTAGAAAATCTGCGTCAGCACAATTTATCTGACCCACAAAATCATGGGAAAATTATTGTTATGTGATGATGATATATATATATATAGAGAGAGAGAAGATGGTGCTACTACTATATACAAATATCTAAAAACAAAGGAAAAAATAAAATAAAAGCCATTTTACTTATTGGAAAAAATTCGCGACAGCTTACATACAAGCTGTCTCTTCACTTCTTTGCCCTTTTTTATTGCTTCCTCAATGGACTCTGTTCCTCTCATCAAGCTAACTGCATAACTGACATATATCACACATATCTCCCTTTCACTTACTCTGTATCAACCAAGATATCCCTCACTAGTCTCTATGTCCAAGCTTATTTAAATTGCAGTGAAATAGCAATTATAAACAGAATCCATATGAATGATCACTGTTAAGTGCCTGACTCTCTACAATTCAACTGCTATCTTAACTAGCAGCTTTTAGGTTCAATATTCAACATAGCTAAGCAAATTTTTTGCAATCTTTGCACAGTTTTTATTGCATTTTTCCAAGCTATCAGCTTATTTGTAATTACCCTGTAAATTGCTTGTTTCATTTGAGGATTTCTTAAAGCAGTTTGTGTGAGTGTGTGTGCATG
>NC_043003.1:102504107-102531607 GCF_006345805.1 Octopus sinensis | reverse complement strand
TAGACACCGGGGTTGATTTAATTGACTCACTCCTCTCTCTTGAAATTGCCGGCCTTGTACCAAAATTTGAAATTATTATGGAGCATGGACATTAAAAAATGAGAATGGTACTTGTAAAATAGTGGTGTATCTTACACAAGAGTAAGTTCCATACGCTGGCAAACGCAGTAGTTTCCATGGGGAGACAGAGTTCAGTGCCATAAAAGCAGGTGGAACTACAAAGCTAATCTTCACTTTGATAAACTTGAAGACAAATAATGCTTTCGTAGAAGAATGCAGCCAGACATGAAATTTCAAGGAAAGAGAAAATCAGGAAGTTGTATAATTCTCATTGACATTGTAATGTCTGTTTTCTGTTATCCTACTTGGATGTTGCTGATAGCATTTTCTGAATTTTAATTAACTTCTCTATTACATCCTTCTCACTATTTTCACTTCATGTCACTATACTTTTTAATTTTTCGCTTCTGATTTACCTCTGTAATAACAATGTTCTACAAGTGGTTGTTGATGGCTACATGTGTCTAGGTCTAGTGGAGGGGATCCCAGAGTTGAAGAGAAGACATGGCCAGTAAAAACATCAATCTATAGCATAGAGAATGTTTGTTTGCAAGTATGTGTGTATGAGTGTCTCTGTATATGTGCTTGCATTATTATATGTAATTTGGTGACACAATATATAAGTATGCATACATATACATATATACACCCATTCACAAGAATACATTGCTAAAAAAGAATAACATCAAACCGTAGCATAGAGCACTATACAGATGCGTGTCTGTATAAATCTCTATGGGGAAGTAATATATACACACATACATATATATCTGTAAACATATATGTATGTGAATGAACATATATATATATATATATATATTCATACACATATTCACATATATACTTAGATGTGTGTTTGTATGCAGTGAGTGACAGCTTCAATTTTCATACAAAGAGCTGCAACTAACTTGAAACACAAGTGCACCACATGCATTATACTTTCATGGTCGTTGACGTATTTGAAATGTTAATAAGTTGATTAAAATTTTTTTCTCTCTTTTTCATTTAGTTCAGTTAATTTCGAGCCTTCATTTTAGTCTTTAGAATTTCCATATGTGACATTCTTTTGACATGCCTTATAACCTTCTCCATCTTCCCAATAGAACTCTAATTTTTGATATTTTACTTTCTTTCTCTCTTCTTCCTTTTCTTTTCCTCCTCCTCCTCCTTATTCTCCTCCTTCTCTTCCTCCATCTCCTCCTCTTCTTCCTTCTCTTCCTTTTCCTCCTGCTCCTCTTCTCCCCCCTCCTCTTTCTTTTTCTTCTTCTCTTTCTTCTTCTTTTACTTCCTCCTCCTCCTTCTTCTTCTTCTTCTACCTTCGTCTTCTTCTTCTTCTTCTTCTTCTTCTTCTCCTTCTTCTTCTTCTTCTTCTTCTTCTTCTTCTTCTTCTACCTTCTTCATTAGCTCCATCTTATACTTTTATTATGTTGTTAGAAATATAGAAGGGAAAAAAATGTCCTCAGTTAAACTTCAGCAGAGTTCCCAGAGCTCTATTCATGGAAAAAGAATTGAAAAGACATTATATTCTTCATCTTGAGGATTATGGGATGTAAGTTGCCCATCTAATTTTACAATATTACATAATCACAGAAGAAGATTTTCTATCGCTTGTCAAGGTTTCAATAGGTGACAACTGAATAGAATTAAACAAAAACATTAAATTACAATAGCCTTGTCTTCAGAGGACAAGTTATTTAATTCATCATTATCATTATTTAACGTCCATCTTCCATGCTAGCATGGGTTGGAGGATTTGATGGGTCCAAAGAGTGCATCAGGCTCCAATATCTGTTTTGGCATGATTTCTGCTGCTGGATTCCTTTCTAAACACTAACCAATTTACAATATGTACTGGGTACTTTTTTTCATAACAGCTCTAGTGGTAATATACCTTTCAAGACTATGACCCCACCCTCAAGGGAGTCAGCTTTATGCTAGGAGGTGTGGTGTTAAAGTATAAAAGAAGGGTCCAGAGCAGAACAAGTAGAAGAGCTACATGGTTATTTGGATTATAGAAGAAAGAATGGGAGTGACTAAGGTGAGGCTGGAAAAGATAAAAATAATGGTGTGAGGGTGGACACTGAATGTATGAGGTAGGTAGATGTGGATGGGTAGAGGTTGTAAGAGTATATGGGAGGTTGAGATATGGGGAGCAGGTGAGGGGGTGAATATAATGAATGAAGAACAAATGTTGAGGGATCAGTGGAGGTGGTGGGAAAGAGTAGGTAACAACAGTAATGATTGGGTAGAGTTGAGGGATGGATGTAGTGAATGGTGGAAAAGAAATGGAGGTAGCAAATGATACCAATGTGTTAGGGAAGGTAGGGGAGAATATGAAATGACTGACAGTGCAGAAATGGGGGTGGAAGAGCAGCAGAATAGTAATGAGAATACAGAAGATAGGAGAAGGATGAGAGGGAGAGAGATGGTATGTGGTTGGGTAGGAGGTGGGAAAAGGAAAATATAGTACATGGGGAAAGAGTGAGATGTGTAATGGTGGAAAAGTAGAGATAATTTGGTGGCTCAGGGGTGGTCACAGTAATTCCTTACCTAAAAATATATAGAATACCCTGATAGCTTATGTCAGAGTCTTTAAGCATCTACTTTGATAAATTTCTTACATTCCAGACCAGCCATCTTCTGTAGGTTAAGGTCAAAAAATGGCAGCCTGAAGCCATCCACTGATTCACCAGCTAAAAATATATTCACATGAGCCAACAAGGAAGCCTCTGTGTGTTCACATGAGTTACTAGAAACATCAGCCATATCAGATTTTTATTGGTTTAAATAGAAGTCATGGATAATGTAGTCCAGACATCCCTAAAATAACAAGATGAACTACACAGATACAAATATATAAGCATAATACTAACATCAAATGCAAGTTCATCATTTTATATCCATTTTTCTATGTTGATATGAATTTTGAGAAACTTCACCCTTACAGTGTTTTGTTACATATTGCAGTTTCTTCTCATCTCATTCAAGAAGTTCAACCAACTTAAATAGTTCTTCATCTAAAAGCTTGTCTTCCTCTTCTGCAGATTCCTTCCAATTGGAACCAACACCTTCTTCCTCTATAGGTGCCACATGTCTCTACAAGTGCAGCCTTATACACATAACAGTTAATTCCTCTTATACCCTGTTTTTTTCTCTCAGACCATTTATGCTCCATTGCTTATGCACACTAACATCCAGTGAAGCATGCTTGTTTCATTTCTTTCTAACTTTCACATATCACTATACATATTCAATTCCTGTATATTGCCACTCTCTAGTATTGATCTTCATACACAGTATCATACCTTTATTTAAAGGTAGAATCTCATTCAATATATAAATCCATGCTCCAGCTGAGCATGAGCCCACAATGTCTCAGAACCAATAATAAACTAAAAAAAATGGCACAGTATGACTGACCGCAAACACAGAATTAGTAAACTACCACCTCTTAACAGCAATTTTGATATATCAATGCCAAGAAAGAACACAACATCTAGCATAATTTATAAGTTTACTGTAATCTCTGGATTGAAAATATTGCTAAGGAATCACAATCTTTTACCAATCTGCCTGAGACTACCTACTGTTCTATGAAACAAACTTCCTGCTTTAAGTGATCTCATTTAAAACCTATCAAAATTCCTTACTAATTTGTGTTCCAAACACCAGCTTAATAATAAAAGTATTTGCCCATATTTCTATGATACAAACTTCAGGTTTCAAAGTGATCTAAATTAAAACCTTCCATCAAAAGTTGACATTAATTTATGTTCCAAACAGCAGTTCAATAATGAGTAAGTTATTTTACCAAGTTCTTCAGAATTTTCAAAATTAATTGAAACAGACTTGCCACTCCCTTCCTCTCTTCTATTATATGGGTAATTACGTGATACCTATTCTATTCAGGATCCTTCTCTCAAACCTTATCTCCTCATCCCCTTGTATAAAGTTGCCTCCACCACCTCTCTTCTGTAACCTCATTCATTTGAAGGGGTCCTTATCCTTGCTAGTGCCACAAAAAAAAAGCTCCTTGTACATGCTGTAAAGTGGTTGATATTAGCCAGGGTATTCAGCCATAGAAATTGTGCCAAAGCAAACATTGGGTGCAGTCTTTAGCCTCATCAGATTCTGTCATATTATCCAACCCATGTCAGCATGGAATATGGATAGTAAATGACTCTAATAATGATGATGATGATGCAGTGTGTTTCAAAAGAATTATGGTAACAAAAGTGTTAAAGGTTGTGTTTACAAAGAACCACTACACGTTTTCTCCACCAGCTAGATCTAACTTTGAAGAATATCTGCCCTGTTTCATGATGGTATCCAGAAGGTATAGCACTAACAGGTATTAAGTCGATTACATCGACCCCAGTGCGTAACCGGTACTTAATTTATCGACCCCAAAAGGATGAAAGGCAAAGCCGAGGTTGACTTTGCCTTTCATCCTTTCGGGGTCGATAAATTTAGTACCAGTTATGCACTGAGGTCGATGTAATCGACTTAATACCTATGTCTGTCCTTGTTTGTCCCCTCTATGTTTAGCCCCTTGTGGGTAATAAAGAAATAGGTATAGCACTAACTGGCAATTTTGCCTTCCTAATAAAAAAAAAACAACTAAAAAATGTTATATTGGTGTCAAGATTGTTTTCCCAGAGGCACTAGTTTCTTAAATACCAATTTCATAGAAACACAGAAATATAAAAATAATCTGGTTGATCCTTAAACTATTAAAAGGAAGAACATATAGTGCAGTTGCAATATTTACAGTGCAGTTATCAGTTCTAACCGATTATTGTTGATAAGTCTTATCTACATGCTAAGACAATCTGCCTGCTAGCTGAGAATGCATGGGATAATCACAGCCAATTGAATCTCACTTGCCTACAGTCAGCACTACTTCTACCACCACCACCAACACCCTCCTACCACGACCACCACCACTGCTGCCAACCATACTATCACCACTATAGTGACAATTAAAAGTAACTCTGATGTCTTTATCTCATTACTGCTGCCTTCATTACTTAAACTATTGCTGTTACCATTCCAACCACATAAACAATCTGCTGCTATTACCACTGTTACCCACAGTATGACTCTTATTATCATTATTCTTATTAACTCCATCTCTTGGTAGTGCCTAGTTCACACTTATCTCTGCCTCCACCATCAACAAACAAACACACACACAGCTGTATGCACATGTACATACACACACAAAAAATGCACACGCATGCTCACACACAGACAGTCAGCCATGCACACATGCACACATGCACACTCTCACCATATGCACATATGTTAGCAAAGGAGGTTCTACATTGTCACTTGACCTGTTAGAAAAAGTAACCAATTCTCCCTCAAATCTAACCCTAACCCTTTTGTTTTTTAAGAAAATAAGGATGGATTCAGAGGACAAGTGTACCTAGTTCAAGGTACACTTGGCTTTGAAGAACCAGAAGAATGCCTTTAATCACAGTCAACTCAATCAGGGCTCACCTAGGCAACAACAACACCAATACACACACACACAACATATCCAACATTGTCATGAGAGAATTCCACAGCAATTTTATGTTAAAGTCAGACCTTTCAGTCTTAGCCACCAAACAACTTCCCTGAAGTAAAATTTAATAATAATAATAATAATAATAATAATAATAATAATCCTTTCTATTGTAATTGGTGGGGGGGGACAAGTCGATTTCATTGACCCCAGTATCTCACTGGTTTTTAGTTTATCGACCCCAAAAGGATGAAAGGCAAAGTTGACCTCAGCAAAATTTGAATGCAGAACATAAACATTTTACCAGGCATAGTAACAGCTCTGCCTGCTTATGCCATAATAATAATAATTCTGATTTTGGCACAAGGCCACAAATTCTGAGGGGAGGGGGGAATCAATTACATACTTTATTTTATCAAATCTGAAAGCAAAGGTCAACACCTTAGCAGAATTTAAACTCAGAACGTAAAGAGCCTGTTGAAATGCTTCTAAGCATTTTACTTGACATGCTAATGGTTCTGCTAGTTCACCAACTTTAGACCTAATTTACCAACACATCTTGAAAAATGATAATAATAAAGATGAAAATGATGATTATAATGCTGATGATGATAATAACAATAGTTTCAAACATTTTTTTATCATAATAATAATAATAATAATAATAATATTAATAATAATGGTGGTGGTGATGAAGTAGCAACCAAAACAGGAATAGCCCAATTAACAGTCAGGATTTGGCAGGTTTAAACGTTTTTTAGTAAGCCACAGGGTAATGTCTACTTAATTAAGTATTTACCTGTAGCTCATTATCTGTTGGGTTGGCTGAACAGGTAGAGTGATCAGCAAACTGTCTTGCAGTGTAGAGCTGCAGACCTTTACAATCTGGTTCAAATCCCATCAAGTTTTGCTATTTTATTGGACTTGGAGTGATTTCGTCCTTCAGAGGTTAATAAAATAATATTTAGCCTTTTGTCCTTCCAGGGTTGGTAAAATCCAATACTGCTGTTGATATAATAGACTGTTCCTCTTCCCACAAATTGTTGGCTTTGTGCCTGTGTATATGATGATGATGATGATGACAGCAACAACAGCACTACCACCACCACCACCACCACCATCATCACAACAACAACAACAGCAGCAGCCAGCCAGCCTTAGCATTTGCACTTTGAACAAAATACTTAGCAGCATCTCTTCCAGTTCTTTACATTCTGAAAGCAAATCCTGCCAAGATCAACTTTGCCTTCATCCTTCCAGGGTTGATAAAATAAAGTACCAGTCAAGTACTGATGTTGATGTAATCAACATACCTTTATTTAAAATTGCTGGCCTTGTGCCAAAACTTGAAAGCATCATCATCATTATTATTGTTGTTGTTGTTGTTGCTGCTGCTGTTGTTGTTGTTGTTGTTGTTGTTGTTGTTGTTGTTGTTGTGTTGTTGTTGTTGTTGTTATTATTATTGTTATTATTATTATTATTATTGTTATTATTATTATTATTATTAAGGTAGCAAGCAGGCAGAGTCATTAACATGCCAGGCAAAATGTTTAGTGACATTTTGTTCTTTGCTAGGTTCTGAGTTCAAATTCCACTAAAATCAACTTTACCTTTCATTCTTTTGGGGTCAGTGAAATAAGTACGAGTTGAGTACTGTGGTTGATGTAATCAACTTACTTCCTTCCCCAAAATTTCAGGTCTTGTGCCTATAGTAGAAAGGATTATTATCATCATCATCATCATCATCATCTTCTTCATCATCATTACACTAGTGGCAAGCTAATTTAGCTAATAATTGTTGCCTTGGTCTTCCACAGTCACCTCACCACTCTGGCTATATCCTGATATTTCCTCATTTTTCCAATATCTTTGGAAAATGTATGATCTTACACTCTTTATTTTGGTCTTCTTGCTTCTGTAGTATGGCCAGTCTCTGTGGTGAAGTCTCACAAGATCTTGTAATTTTTATTCTCTATCACATCTTCTGGTTCATGTTCATACCACTTTTCTGTTATGTTGAAGCCACACACTTAGCTAACATCCCAATGCACTCTTTTCATGTACAGCACTCACTTTAAAAATGATCGATACTTTCATCTGCTTTCCTGCAGAATCTGTATTTGCTGTCTGACTGACTTTTGTCAATCTTTGCCTTTATCAGATTTGTTCTAAGGGCTTGTTCCTGAGCAGCTACAGTTAGCATTCCTGTCTCATGTCAAGTTCTCATCTGTCAGCCAGAGCCAGCAATCTTTACTTCCAGCATTCTCAGTTGGTCACATGAATTGGCTACGAAGTTCCATTTCTTTTCACTTGCTTGTTCTGCTGTTCTTCCTTTTCTCTTTGTATTCTCCTCCTGCTTTAGTCACTTCTTGAGTATCTCTGGCTCCTTCATTTCTCCTTCTATTATCCTATTGTCTTTCAGCACTCCTAGATATTTGTTCTCCTCATTATTCCACAGCTATCTAATGATGTTGTGTTGTAATTTTATGCCATGAGAATTTACTTTCCAGCCTCTCTTCATAATTAGGACTGCACACTTATTTACCCCAAACTGCAAATCAATATCTTTACTGAATATTCTCACTATCTGGATCAAAGACTCAAGGCCTGTCTCGTTAGCATGTTGGACAAAATGCTTAGTTGCATTTCTTCCGGCTCTTTATGCTCTCAGTTCAAATTCTGCTGAGGTCAACTTTGTACTTCATCTTTTCAATAATAAGGTACAAATCAAGTGCTGGGGTCAATGTAATCAACTTTCTCTCCCCTCAAAACTGCTGACCTTGTACTAGAATTGGAAAGAACAATTATTATTATTATTATTATTATTATTATTATTATTATTATTATTCCATGTTTGACTTTTGCTTTACATTTGCACAAGCTGGCTCCAAGTCTCACCCAGGGACCTCAAGAGACAACAGGTTGGAAGTTCGTGTTAGTATTATGCCTAGGATGCCATATATTTGGTTTTGTATCTAGTGTTGTACTAGTGAATGCCTAAAAAACCATACGAAAATTATGTTTGTCTTAAAACTTGAGATTACATAGAAAGTATTTTGCGCAGGATATGAGCAGTTCCCATGAGCACTATCTTTCGAATTTCTGCCAATTTTGGGTTTCCTGGTATCAGAGTTAGGTAGCAATCAGCCTCTTTTGCTATCATTCCCTATGACAACAGGTACTGTTTTAGTCTTCAGGTTCCACATTTTGCATTTCTATTTCCAGATCCTTATATTTGCTCAGTTTTTGGTAGGTCTTGACAGATACGTTTATATTGATTGGTACAGTCATATCAATGAGGAGGCATGTTTTTTGTCTGAAGTCTTTCACTATGATGTCTGGCCTATTCGCGTCTATCTTTCTGTCAGTTTGAATACCTAAGTGAATTCCGAATACAAGAAGACAAAGTACAGTCTTCTTGCACCTACAGAGTATCTCAACAGAGTATCTGTTGAGATACTCTGTAGGTGCAAGAAGACTGCACTTGGAGACAAATTGATCAATGGTTTCATTTTGTTGTTGATATACACATGTTGGGCAACTGCTGTTCTTTAATATGTTAGTCTGGTAGTTCCTTGTAGGTAGGCATTGATCTTGAGCTGCTATGATAAACCCTTCTGTTTCAGATTTTAAGCCAGAGGCCATAAGCCATTGATGGGTCAGGGCTTTGTCAACATCTGCATTATTTGCTCTCTTTGGGTATTTGCCATAGAGAGGTTTTTCTTGCCATTTATCATTCAGAATATCTAAGGCAGCAGTTTTAGTACGGGTTTTCATGTGCTTAGCTTTTTCTGTGCTTGTTTCTTGTATGTCTATCTCTAATTCCGAAATTTGTTGTATTCGGAATTCACTTAGGTATTCCATTGCCTGTTTTGTTACTGAGTATGATGCTTTCTTGTTTTCATGTTTTGAGACAAGTTTTAACATCCAGTCCTCAGAGTTTTTCAAGTAGGTGTCTAGGCCAATTGTAGCAATCTTCATTGTTATTGCCAGTTGTAAAAGTCCACGACCTCCCTCTTTTCTTGGCAGATAAAGTCGTTCTATATCTGCCTTAGGGTGGTGCATTCTATGCATTGTCAACAGTTTTCATATTTTTCTGACAAGATAACATATTTCAGTAATTGACCAGTTAACGATATTGAAACTGTAAGTCATGACTGGAATGGCTAAAGCATTGATCACTTTGATCCTGTTTCTCGCATTCAGCTCTGTCTTGAGGATTGCTCTTTTACTCTGCGATAACATTCTCTCCTGATCCTTTCCTTCATCACTGAATGCCTTATTCCGTCCCCTTCAATTACCCCTAGGTACTTGTAGCTCTCCGCTGGGTCTAACTCTTTTATGACATTCTGCTGGTCAAGGTTAACATTAGATGTTTCTGTCATTTTTCCTTTGATAAAGGTAGCTTTTGCACATTTATCGAGGCATTCTGATGTCATCACTGAATTGTTTAACAATCGCTAGTAAACCCTTGAGTTGGTGATTTTTTGCAAAGAGCTTTAAATCATCCATGTAAATGAGATGATTTATATTTTTATCTAATATTTTATATCTGTACTGTGTGTCATTGAGCAATTTTGAGGGAGGTATTAAGGCTAAACAAAAGAGGAGTGGTGGTAGTGAGTCGCCCTGGAAAATGCCACATGAAATTTTTACATCACCAGCATTTAGAGATTCATCGTCACTGTTCAAAGTTAGTGTGGTTCTCCATGATCTCATACTCACAGACAAAAAGTTTCACAGAGTAGGCGCTATTATATACATTTCCATGCATTTCTTAATCCAGCTATGTGGTAGGCTATCGAAAGTCTTTTTATAGTCTATCCAGGCTATTGATAAGTTTTTGTGTCGTTTGTGACAATCTTCTAAGATCATCCTATTGATGAGTGGCTGATCTTTACAACTATAGGATCCACGTTTACATCCTTTCTGTACATTAGGGGAATATGCTGCTGTCTGTTAAAAAACTATAGGTATATTCCATCAGGACAGAGTTAGTGTTTTATACATAGTTGTTAAGCAGGTTAAGGGTCTATGGTTTTTTGGTTCATTTGTTTCTTCACTTTTTGGAAGCAGGAATGTTAAACTAGCCAGGCAGGCATCCTACTAGGATGTTGCAAAACATCATTATAAAGTTCTGTTAACAGTTCATGGCTCTCTGGGAAGGCATTCAACCAGAAGTTAGGAATTTTATCCTTTTTTGGGGACTTCCATTTGCTTGACCTCCTGAGAGCAGATCTTACATCTTCTACCTATTATTATTATTATTATTATTATTATTATTATTATTATTATTATTGAGTGAGCGAGCAGAGCATGCCATCAAAGTGACACTGGGGTAAAATATACAAAGCCCAGTATACCCATCATGACTACCCGTCTGATAAGGGTACACCAGGCACATGCATCACAACCATATGTGCGCGACATGGTGATCTCATATCAAGATAAACAGCACATAACCTTGCAGGTGGGGCCCAGTTAGAATTTTCTTCAGATCGAGTAACCCATCCCACTCAAAAGGTCCCTGAATAAGGGTTGTTTAAGGACGTTGAACGAAACACCCATGTTTCCAGAGGTGAATTATTCAAACCCCAAAGAATCCTTCTCAACACATGGCTATGATGCTCCCCCACTACTTCTGCTCGTGATCAGAGAAGCACATATCGTCAGCCACTAAGGGACATGCTCAACTGGTTAAGGTCAAACAACTGACAAGCAAATCTGTGGTATTGAGCAGAATATTTGCTGTAGCCCATCTTTTATACCAAGACAAAACAATATACATGATAACACTTCATATCAGTTAAGATCAGAAGCCATGAGAGCCACTGCCTGGTACTGCATTATTATTATTATTATTATTATTATTAGCAACAGCAGCATCAGTGGTGAACATAAGAGTATCATATGCCAAGGACTATTGACTTTTCTTCCTGTGGTCTTCTTTCTCTCTCATGTTCCACACATCTTGCATCAAGTGCAGCATCACTACAAAGAAAGCAGCTGCAGTTGCAAATAATTGCTTTTAATTTGTCAGACAACAGCTGGCTTCAATGATCCTAATGGGGACCAACATGTAATCAAGATTTTCATACATAAGGCAAGAGTAAATTATTGATGTATTTTAGCCATCCAGTCCAGATGAAACTGTTTTTCTAAAGGTATACCTACAATAATGATAATAATCACTATTATTATTATTTTATTTTATTGCATTGATCATGGTGGTTGTGGCGGTGGCAGCGGTGATGATGAGGAGGAGGAAGAAGAGAATAGTGATGATGATGATTGTGATGATGGTGATGGTGATGGTGATGGTGGTGATGATGGTGGTGATGATGGTGGTGATGATGAGCGTTGTCTTTCTTTTACTTGTTTCAGTCATTGGCCAATTGTCATGCTGGGGCACTGCCTTGAAAGGTTTTTAGCAGAACAAATTGGCCCCAGTATTTTTTTTTTACAGGCCTGTTACTTATTCTATCATGCTCTTTTACATTTTCATGTATGCATCACCATGCATGCATACAAACACGCACACATACATGCATACATACATACATACATACATACATACATACATACATACATACATACATACATATACACACACATAGGAGCATGTGTAGCTATGCAGTGAAGAAGTTTGCTTTGCAACTACATGGTCTCAAGTTTGAGCTGACTACATTTCCATCTTTCACTTCCATAACTGATTTATTAGACCAGTGAGGTAGAATTTACACGACCATTGAATATGCTACAAAACAAAAAAAAAAACAGTTTCTGTCTACCAAGTCTTAGATTGGCATGGGTCTATTGTAGAAGAACTTTCCCCAAGATGCCACATAGTAGGACTGAACCAAAAACCAAATGGTTGGGAATTCTTGCCTCAGGTTTGAATTTCTTTTAGCAGTTTTATTGCTCAAGAAGTTCTACATTTCTGTCCAACTCCTTTAGCCATGTTGATAAGTCACTCATTTTCCATTTTTGTACCTTCCAAGGTTTATCTAAAATTCAAATTTCTCCAGAAGCAAAGAGCCTTGTTTTAATTTTATGAATAATAAGACCTTCACAAGTCCCAGTGAAGAAAGATAAATGATGGACCTTAATTGTCACATCGCTACATCTTAGTCATTTTAATTTGGACAATGAACATCATTTCTGAATAGATCATTTCATTTAGAATGAACATACATAACCAGAATATATGAGATCTATTGAAGATGTCCAACAATCCAAAATGAATTATTTTTAGTTACTTTCAGATATTTCCATTTGAGTTTTCCTTTTCCCATTATAATATCATCATTTGAAGTACCAACTGACAGGCATTAGAGTTCTGAGATACCTATCATGTTATTATTGGTACTCTGTAAATAACAAATTACTGTTAGTTCTTAATCCTATTGAAATACACTGCCTTTAAATTTATGCAATTTATTTTGAAAATAAGGAAGAATTCTGTAAAATGTTTGTCATTATTAAACATTATAGGCGTAGGAGTGGCTGTGTGGTAAGTAGCTTCTTACGAACCACATTGTTCCAGGTTTAGTCCCTCTGCGTGGCACCTTGGGTAAGTGTCTTCTACTATAGCCTCGGGCCGACCAAAGCCTTGTGAGTGGATTTGGTAAATGGAAACCAAAAGAAACCCGTTGTATATATGTATATATATATATATGTAAGTATGTATGTATGTATGTTTGTGTGTCTGTGTTTGTTCCCCCAACATCGCTTGACAACTGATGCTGGTGTGTTTACACCCCCGTAACTTAGCGGTTTGGCAAAAGACACTAATGGAATAAGTACTTGGCTTACAAAAAATAAATCCTTGGGTCGATTTGCTCAACTAAAGGCAGTGCTCCAGCATGGCCACAGTCAAATGACTGAAACAAGTAAAAGAGAAAAGAGAAAAAAAGTGGTGATTAGATCATAAATTAACATGAAATTTCGATGGAAGGTTTAAATTTAGATCACTTTAACCCTTTTGTTACCATATATCTATTAAACGACACAGCTTTTGTTTCAATTAATTTTGAAAAATAATGGAGAATTTAGTAAAATAACTTTGTCCTTAATACACAGGTGTTTGGAACTTAATTTAGCAAGAAATTTTTATGGGAGGTTTTAACTTAGATCACTTCAAAATGGGCACTTTATACCACAGAAAAAGGGGCAGTGTTGGGCAGGTAGGTTGATATCAAAAAGATTAAGGAAACAGTTATTGCAAACAATATATTCTTGGCTTAGGTTTATTGTAATAAAACATGTATTATATACTTTATGGTGTCTACACAATATTACAATATATCTTGTTCAACAAATGACCACCAAGGGACTTTTGCAGCTATTTAACTCTTAGAAGTAGCTTTAGATTTTCAGATTGTACGAAAATTGGGACAAATTTTCTATTATAACTAAATTGTTTTTCCTCCCTCCACCCCCGCCGCCCACCCTTTTCTATTATTTCTGAACAGCTCAGCTGTAAAATATTTGGTCATCTTAGTAATAAAAATAACAATAATGGTAACATTATAGATGACTGCAATATTACATCAATGATTTCATACATTGACAAGAAAAAAAAAACAGATAATTAATATTCAATATAGTGCCAAGGGACAGACAGAAAATATTAAATACTGCAGAAATGAGAAAAATAACGGATCTTTTTCCTCTGTAAAATGAAGGAATGCAAGCTCGTAAAATTAAAGCTTTAAAATTGGAACTATAAACAAAACAAAATAAAACGGTTAAATAAATAAAACTTTCAGTGGATAATTGAGTGTTAAGTTCCATTTGTGAACAGAGATCAACCTGCCATCATTATCTCCACCCAGCATATGATAGTGCTGATAGTCCTGGCAAAGGAGGTGTCAGTGGTGCTGAACTGGTGAATAGTTAGTTTGTGATTCCAGTTGCAGAAATGAAAGCTGTTTTAGTCAGCTGTATGACTCTTACTATGTAAACAATGTGTGGGAGTGGAATGTGACATAAAGTACTCTTACTGGTATCTGTATGTACAGATATATACATATATGTATATATATATATATATATATTATATATATATATATATATATATATATATATATATATATATATTCTTTTATTCTTTTACTTGTTTCAGTCATTTTACTGCATCCTTATAGGATTTTAGTCAAAGAAATCAATGCCAGGACTTATTCTTTGTCAGCTTCTTGATCTCTTTTGCCAGAGACATAAATACACCAGCAGCAGTGGAGGCACAATGGCCCAATGTTTAGGGCAGCGTGGTCGGAAGATCACAGTTTTGATTCCCAGACCGGGCGTTGTGTATGTTTATTGAGTGAAAACACCTAAAGCTCCACGAGGTTCCAGCAGGGGGTGGTGGTGACCCCTGTTGTACTCTTTCGCTTCAACTTTCTCTCACTCTTTCTTCCTGTTTCTTGTCCCCGACTTCCTATGCAACCGCTGAGCCTGGATGCGCATTCATCCATCCGTCGATGCTCTTGGTGTCGGGGGTTGACCTGCTTTCTCTTCTGCAGGTCTTACGAATAGCAAAGGACCACATTTCGGACTTTCCCACTACTGGGACAAAGACCGCTTTGCTCAACAAACAAACAAACAAACAAACAAACACCAGCAGCAGTTGTCAAGTGACTGCAAGGGGACAAACACAGAGAGACACACACACACATAAACATATATACATGATGATCTTCTTTCAGTTTCTGTCTACAAAATCCACTCTAAAGGCTTTGGTCAGCCTGAGGCTATAGCAGAAGACATTTGCCGAAGATGGCCACACAGTGAGGCTGAACTCAGAACCTTGTAGTTGGGAATCAAGCTTCTTACTGCACAGTCACACCTGTACCTATATATTTACATATATATATATATAGTAGCAACAGAAAAGAGGAATTTTGATTATCTCCACGTGGTGAGTTGTAATGTATATAAGAAATTAAAAAAGGAAACTACTCACACTTACATAGTTTTAGTATAATTTTTAATATATCGACCGGTTTTGCTATTGCTATTCATGATATTATGTTTTACATATTTGAATATGTATTTTTTCTAGCAAAACCGGTCGATATATTAAAAATTATACTAAAAGTATGTAAGTGTGTGTAGTTTCCTTTTTAATTTCTTATATATATATACATATATATATATATATATATATAATATATATATATATATAGATAGATAGATAGATAGATATAGATATATATATAGATATAGATATATAAACATGCATATGTGCATATACATACAATGTGTGTGTGTGTGTTCTTTCTGATGATTGGCATCATCATCATCATCACCATCCAACAAATCAATTAAATCATTGTGTTATGATATATAAACATGTCATTGTCACAACTGCCATCATCATCGTCATCATCATCATCACCATTACCTCCACCACTACTAACAACCTACACCATCCTCATCAGCACTACAGCCATCCTCATATGCTAAAGAACTAAACATGAGACTTTCATGCTAGTTCATTCCAATACTAATTGCATTGATAATAATTAATTCCTTCTTTCATTGGCTTCAGCTTTTAAATTGTGGTCAAGCTGGTTCCCCACTTTCAAGGCTTTACTGGATAATAACAACTTCAACACTTATTTCAGTCTGGTACTAATTTTCTCAAATTCAATTTAGCATTCTGCTAAGTTATGAGACATCATCATCATCATCATTGTTTAACGTCCGCTTTCCATGCTAGCATGGGTTGGACGAATGACTGAGGGCTGGCGAACCAGATGGCTGCACCAGGCTCCAGTCTTGATCTGGCAGAGTTTCTACAGCTGGATGCCGTTCCTAATGCCAACCACTCTGAGAGTGTAGTGGGTGCTTTTACGTGCCACCAGCACGGGGCCAGTCAGGCAGCACTGGCAACGACCTCTCTCGAATCTTTTACACATGCCACGGGCACAAGTGCCAGTAGGCAATGCTGGTAATGGTGTCTTCTACATGCCATCAGCACGGAGGCTAGATAGCCACTCTGGCAACGATCATGCTTGGATTGTGCTCTTAATACCCTACTTGCACGGGGCTCGTAGACATAATATAAATCCAACATAAGCTTTTCAAGTTAGTGTAAACACAGACACACACACACACATACATATATACATTAAAATTAGATAAGGCTGGTTTATGGGATTACCTTAGGTTTCACATCCAAAAAGGGCTTAGCTTTATGGCGTATCATCAGATCCCAAAACCTGTTGGCTTAAGGCCTCTCTAGTGAGTGGCCTCTGTAGAATATGGAGGAAGAAAGGATCCCGCTACTCAATGTCAACAAAGGAGATTGTCTCCTTTTGGCTATCGATCACCGGTGACCCTGCCATCCTGTGGATTCCAATAGGCCAGCAGGAATTTCCTGAAATGTAAGCACTGTCTGAAGTCCTCCGTTCTGGAGTTAAGAATGTTCCCTGGGTCCAGGGAACCCTTTAGGATCTTCACCCACTTTGCTATGCATAATTTGCATAATGAAGAATTTTGTAAAATATTTGTCATTATTAAACAATTGTAAATTGATGTAATAAAAAAACTTGCTTGCTCTGCTCTTCTTGTTTATATCTGTCAAATTTCTGCAGATATTTGTGCACATTCAAACACATTTGATAAAAGCAAGCAAACTCCAGCCTACTGTCTATTTGATAACCTATACCTCTGGATGAGCTTAAAAGGGTAAATTTTGGGATTAAAAACTGAATGAAATATTTTATTCTTTGATGTGTTTCAACTTGAAGGCTGTGGCCATGGTGGGGTATTGCCAGTATATATAAGTATGTATATACTTATAGTATGTGTTTGTGTGTGTGTGTGTGTGTATACACACACATATCTGTATACACACAGGCACACACGTGCATATATATACATGTAAGCCTACATAGTATCATGGTATAAACCACACAGTTTAAGGGTATGATATCTATATATATAAAGATGAGAATGTGTTTCTGTCTGTCTGTCTGTGTGAATCCCTAAAACTTGAGAACTACACAATCAATTTCATTCATATTTTACACATGCCTTACTTAGGGCCCATGTAGTGTCATAGGCCAAAATATTTCTAACTTCTTGCCTAGTGCAAGCCCAGAGCAATATCATATCTTCCCCACTATTTCAGTATTACGTGTCAAAAGTGAAACAATAACATCTCTCTATTGTAATGTCAGATATTTTCACTTTAATACTGAAACTATTAAAGTGAAACTATTATCTTACATATATACAGGCTTACATACATATATATATAATATATATATTATGTATATATATATATATATATATATATGTATGTATACATCTGCACAAACGTATATATGTAGATGTATATCTATCTTTTTGTGTGTGTTTACATATGTATATATATATATTTTATTTATATATACACACACACATTTTAGAGCTCCGTAACCTCCGTTTTTCAGGAGCAAAATCCTTTTAACAGGTTCCATAAGACTGGAATTTTGGAATCTGCACATAAAGATCAGTAGTATGGGATACATGTGTCATGATTAGAATTTTTTTAGGATGTGTAAAGAGAGAAAGAACCCTCATCTGCAATTTTGATGAAATTCGAACCATAGGTATTCCAGTTCATTACAGAAAATATAACAGAAAAGTCTAATTCTTCAATTGCATGCAATACGGGCAACACTGAGTATCTCTGCTAGTAATCTCTTACTCTTTTACTCTTTTACCTGTTTCAGTCATTTGACTGCGGCCATGCTGGAGCACCACCTTTTAGTACTTATTCTATCGGTCTCTTTTTGCCGAACCGCTAAGTGACGGGGACCTAAACACACCAGCATCGGTTGTCAAGCAATGCTAGGGGGACAAACACAGACACACAAACACACACACATATACATATATATACATATATACGACAGGCTTCTTTCAGTTTCCGTCTCACAAGGCATTGGTCGGCCCGGGGCTATAGCAGAAGACACTTGCCCAAGATGCCACGCAGTGGGACTGAACCCGCAACCGTGTGGTTGGTTAGCAAGCTACGTACCACACAGCCACTCCTGCGCCTATATATAGACTTATGTAGAAGATATACAAACATGACAAATTTCACTTTTTCTCCACAGATTAAAAAACTGATAAACATCTTTAATTGATTTTCAAACATTTTTTGGGCTCTAATCAGAGGTGTCTACATCATTTGACCACATCCAGAGAAAAAAGCAGCCATAAATACATAATGTTATGCATTTATATATATATAAATAAAAAGGGGCAGGCAACAGGTTCCTTAGTCACATACCGAAAAAATCAGAAATAGCAGTCAAAGACTGTTTATTTCTACTTTCTACAAATAAGACTCCACATATAACATATTCATGTAATTCACATATGTAAAACAGAAGAAAAAATAATGAAAGCAAAGTCTAGGGTTACCGAAATCTACCCGTAAATAATTGTTGGGTTTTTTAAAACTATTAATTATTTACTCTTATATCAGTTATATATATATATATATATATACCTTTTATTTGTTTCACTCACTGGACTGCAGTCATGCTCGGGCACTACCTTGAAAGAGGTTTTAGCCAAACAGATTGACCCAAGTACTTATTTCCTTAAGTCTTGTGCAAATTCTATCAATATGCTTTGCCATATCATCAAGTTACAGGGGCATAAACAAACCAACACTGGTTGTCAAGTATTGATGGAGACAAATACAGATACAATGACACATACACACACATATGATGAATGAACAAAAATGAGAAAAACATAAGAGCAAGGACAAGTTTTCAGAAAGATTTTATTAGTTTTCTGCTTGAAAGGAAAAAGATATTCAATGTTCTAGCCATAGAGTCCATTATTAGGGAAAAAGAGAAGGAGTGGAAAAGAGTGAAGAGTGGTGGGAATTTAGAGGCTGGGTGGGAATGCAGTTCTGTGGGGGAGGAGCTAAGAGAGGAAGTTATGTGCATGTAAAGGAAAATATCTATATAAGGAGATGGACATGGGGAAGTGGTGCAAGTGGTGGGGAGCGCATGTGATTGGCTGGGTGGAAAGTGCAGTTGAATGGCAGGTGAATATGGTAAAAGTGAAAAGGAGGTTCAGAGGAGGGAAAAAATGGGAGGAGATAACAGTGGAGAAACCACTGTAGGAGGTGATATATATATAAAAGCTTCCACATAGTTTCTATCTATCACATTCACTCACAAGGCATTGGTCAGTCTGGTGCTATCACAGAAGACACTTGGTCAAGGTGCCATGCAGTGGGACTGAACCCAAAACTATATGCTTGCAAAGCAACTATCTTAAACCACACAGCCATATCTACTCCTAAAATTTAGGACCCCACCTCAATCATGGATGACCTTGGGATTGCACCTAGAAAGTTCCCCTCCGAGGCTCAAGTCTGGGCAAGGTTGTTCATGGAAGACCAGCTATTACCCAAGCATACCAGCTTGCCCTCTCCACGCCACTGGTGTTATCCAAGGGAAAGGAAAAGGCTAATACAGAGTGGCATCAGTGAAATCACAACTCATTTCTACAGCTGAGTGAACTGGAGCAACATGAAATAAAGTGTCTTGCTCAAGAACACAACACACAACCCAGTCTGGGTATCGACGTCTCTATCTCATGATTCTGAACCCAATGCTCTAACCGCTAAGCCATGTGCCTTCACTAAAATATATGTATGTATAGGCATATATGTGTGAGTGTGAGTATCCGCATACACACGTAAGTCTCCATACTCATTGAAATGCTCTTTTCTTGTATATTTACATTAACTGCATGCCCACATACATATACCTATACCACTCTGCAATTTCATTTGCTTAAACCAATGAAGTCAGCAACTTTATCTGAAAAAAAACAAAATGGTAAAAATGCTGCTAAAAGTGGTTTTTTTACATTAAATTGTGTATTCTGCTTCATCATACCATATCATTTCTCCCCTCCCACTTTCCTTCCTTCCATTCCTAATCAATCTACACTTTATTATCAGCAACTTGTAGGGGTGTATTTGGCTGCCATTGCAAATTTACTTCATGCAATCAAACAGCGTTCCTTCAACAGCAGCATTACCAAAATTTTTTTCTTCATGTTTCTATGTTTTCTTCTGCAGTTTTGTTTCTTCTATGTTGATTTTATGAAACACAGAGAGAGTGACAGATATAATATATATATATATATATATATATATATATAGAGAGAGAGAGAGAGAGAGAGAGAGAGTTACTGTTCATATGAAACAAAAGCACTTTACATTCACAAGATGTCTTCTTAGAATCAAATGATATGATATTCACATTTACCTTATTACTTCGAAATTATAGGATTTCTGCTCATTGTAGCCTTGGTGACAGGAAATATAGTAAATAAGTAACAAGTGAGGTTATCCAACTATGTTTCATAGGAAAAGTGGCATCCTAACAGTGTGTGAAAAACAGATTACTGCTATTGTGTGTTGGTGGTGGCAGTGGTGGTGGTGGTGGTGATGGTGCTATGAGTGAGGCAAATAACATTAATATGGATATTGCTCATCTGTGTGACCTGCATTTAGCTAAGAAACTTTCTGCAGGAAAATGAAAAGAAGAGCTGCATGAAAATTTTGTTTTTCTTTGAGAAATGCTGAGAAAGAGCAATCCAGTAATCCAGTATGGATAGTTAATAAGTAGTTGGTTGGGTAGAGAAGCAGTGGTTATATTATCTAGAAGAGACAGGAAAAAAACCACCATCTTGGCATTGTGAAAAACAATAATGCTTTCTAAACTCTATGGAGTTTTTAAGAACTGATGTTTAGCTCTGATTGAATGGCAGAAAGTTGAAGAGAAAAAAAAGGAGAAATGCCTTTCATGGATAGGACACAAGTCTATCGTAGGCAATGTTACAAGATGATTCAATACTTGTGTCTGACAATGATAAAAACCAAGGTAATGTTGTATGAGAACCATGTTAGAGAATGGCTCTGTAACAAAAAGATATGCCAATGAAAAAATTATTATATGAATACATTGTAATACTACCCAAAGGCTGTTGCTACACCCCCACACACACTCACACACTGCATGTGCACATACTGATGCAGGCGAGCACATATTTGGAGCTGAAACTTCACAAACCTCAATCCTGAGTTTAAAATTTCTAATCCTCAAGTGATAATTTAATAGTATAAATACAAACACACACATGCACACACACACACACATACACACACACACACACACACACACACAATAAATAACCATTGAATGTGAGAAGTATATGTAAACAAAAGAATGTGCTTTGATTGGCTTAAGTACTTAAGTGCTATTATGCATTTTGAAATATTTCAATAGAAAATTTTTATTTATGGAATTAAAATGATGTTGACTCAGAATGAATACTTAGAATGGAATTTCTATGGAAATGGTATATTGAGCTACTCAGATTACAGACATAACATCAAAGCAATAGCAGTAACAACTGTATCGTTTTAACTTCTGCTTTTTGATGCTTATATGAATAAGATTGAATTTTGTTGAGGCAGATGTCCCTTAACGAGATGCCCTTCCTGTCTCCGACTCTCACCTTGTTTCTGAGCAATGTAATATTTCCCATAACCAGACACATTTTACATGCAGAACTAGAAACAAATAATGTGACTTGTATGACAGTGATGCTCGTTTACAACTATCATGTGGAGTTGAGACAAGCGCACATGCACACACAAACACACACACATGTACACGCACACACACACACACACACACATGCGTGTCTATTTGTTTAAGAAGCTGGTCATGCTTCTGCACTTACACAAAACTTGAAGAGCTGAGTCAGTTTGTTACTCAATATGTATTTGTGTATTCAGGACATTTGTCTTGCTACCACAGAGTCTTTCACTTTTTACGCAAGCATCATACAATCTGCTAATCATTCCAAAAAGAAAATAAAAACTTCTGTTGCCAATCAATAGTGGCAATGGCTCCCTGAATTTTTCTATTCTGGTCTTACTCTGACAACTTTAATTTTGGGGCACCTACATCCACAGCAAATTAGGTCACCTAGATAACAAAAGCCATCAACTACTTCTGAAGAGTCCTAGACAGTATTTATTTCACGTGTACTCTTACTGTTAATTACTTTTATGCTTATGTACCTGACACATATGAAGTCTGTCAACTTACCTGTGATCCTACTGCACTTCTTGTGTGTCCATAGTTTACTCTGGGTACAATGTATGGAATTCCTACTGACTCTCTCTATATATATCAATAAAAGCTACTTTTCTAACAACAGTAAGGCCCCATTTTCTTTCTTGGTAACTAAAACTTATATATTTGCTAGGTTTACATTTTAGTGATCATGATTCTAGATGTCACTTTCATGTTAGGAATTGTTTCTCTAAATCTTTGACCAATTCAGCTATGAGGTCATCAGCATACACTAGTCCCCCATGACAGCTGCTTTTAAACTTCTCTGATATAGCCTAAAGGGTTATAATAAACAGAAGACAGATGAGATCTGAATCCCAATGAATACCAGCCTGTACGCTAAACTCCTGGCTGATTTAATTGCCAACTCATCTAGTTGATGGTACCAATGAACATGGCACCAGGATTTTCATGAATCATTCATCTATCTTTACTTTTCTTAGTGACCATCAGACAACAAAGCATGCAACCCTTCAAAGGCCTGTGGGGATTCGAACCCCAACCACAAGATATTCAGTTAGGGATCATGAGTAAGCCACTGCAGACTCACATGATTGATCAAAATGAATCAACCAATCTACATGAAGCTGTGGTGTGACAGAGTTTCTCAAATGATCTAATATTCACTCCCTTTCTATTGTATGAAAAAAAAACACTTGGCATCTAATTCATCCAGATAGCCCCAGCAGACCACAGAAACCATATAACTTTGGAAGACCTCTAAGATCAGACAGCCTAGAACATTCTTGTAGATCACCTTGGGCATTCACTGAAAGCAGACTGCTAAGACCAGACAACTTCAGGCAACTGGACAGACCATGTCAAGCAAGAAATGACATTGGACACTCATGATATACCACAGCTGGTTCTCCCCTCCCAGTCGGCTGCTGATGAAATAACCACTGACTGGGAGGAGAGAACTGCACTGTGTCTGTAGAAGGCTAGCAGTGGTACATCGTGTGTGTGTCCAAAGTAATTTCTTTGAGGCTGTCTGGTTTCAGTGGCCTGCCAAGGATGTCTGGCTCTTAGGTGCCAAACAGATTTATAAGGTAAAAAGGGGGTAAATTTTACATTATCCAAAGAGCCATATCATATCACAGCTTCAAACTGATTGGTTAATTTATAGATCATGTTAGTTGGTGGTGGCTGAATATCTTGCAGTTGGGATTTGAATCCCTGCAGGCCTTTCCCAAGTCCAAAAATGTATGTAGAGCAGCTCACTCTTAACTAAGTTGCCTCACGAGGAAGAAGTCATCTATGGTGCCCCATTTTGACATAAGCCCAAAATGCATCTCTTCTAATTTGCTTTCTGATCAGTTGTGTTATAACTCTATCAGTAACTTTTATAAATTGGTCCATCTAATTTATGTAATTTTGTAAGTTTGTAGTTGTTTCTTTCATGAACATCTCCTTTGATTTTAAACAGTTGATGACTATACTGCAACACTAGTTTTTCAGTGACACCTCCCTCAGCTCCCTCTTTAATAACACATGACCAGCTTTGCAAGATATTTAAGTATCTTAATGATTTCACTGCTTTTATATCTCTGAGCATGATTTCACCCATATGGCTGTCAACTTCAATATTTAGTCCTTCTGTTGGGTCTACATCGTGTAGGCACACTACCTCCCATGCATTTCTCCACATTTGACACCATCTCTGAATTGCATTTCAGTGCAGAATTCTCCCCAAACAACATCACGGTTCACTCTAGTCTTTGCCTTGTAATCTAACATATCGCAAAACATGTGCATACCTTTCTATGTAAGAAATATATACAGAGATATACGTTACTGCACAGCCCACACACATAAAGATATATAATAGATTGTTACAGACACACACTCATATTATATGTACACATGTAAAATGTCTGTTTATATGTGAGTGCATGTGTATGTGTACACATGCACACACACACACACACACGTACGTATATACATACATCTATGAAAACCATCAACTAGACAAGTATAATCATTGTTGAAACTTAGTAAAATTTCCTTTTGTTTTTGTTTATTTTTTATCCAGAATCTGTACAGGAGCCACTCTCACACCCTTCTAATTGTAAACTTTACAACAATGATGCCATGAGTTACAACATGCATAACATTATCATTGCACCTGACACATGACACACGAAAGTGTTTTGCTCCAATGTCATGTCATTGTTATAAAGTTTAAAATAAAGTGAGACCTGATTTATTTTTACACATCTTACTACATTCCATATACATGAAAGTCCCTGTTTGTATACATTGATCATTATGTAACCTATGATGAGTCTCACCATTTGGCCACTTTAACTCTTTTAATACTAAACTACCTGAAACCATCCTTGGTTTTATGATACAGGCTTCCTGTTTTAAAGAGAGCTAAATTAAAACCTCTTATTAAAGTTTCATATTAATTTGTGTTCCAATTAACAGCTTAATAATAACTAACTTATTTCACTATACTCATTATCATTTTCAAAACCAATTGAAAGTAAACTGTATCTCAACATTTCGTTTTTGGATTTGGTTTGCAAGATTCTTTATATGAGTTTGTGTGTTGAAGCATATTCTGTTGTGTTTGGGGAAAGTCATTTTCTTTTTGTGCCTTATTATTTAACACACTCACTGGTAAAATTTCCACTTTTTTTCTTATTTTTATTGTCCTAAAATTTTCGTTGTGTGTTGCAACCTTTTCGATAGTTTTCAAGAGTCAAAACTATTGAAGAGGTTGCAAGACGCAACGAAAATTTTAGGACAATAAAAATAAGAAAAAAAGTGGAAATTTTACCAGTGAGTGTGTTAAATAATAAGGCACAAAAAGAAAATGACTCTCCCCAAACACAACAGAATGTATCGCAACAGAAATATAACAAAAGGGTTAATAACTTCAAAGGCTAGCTTATGGAAAACAAAAGTGATTACATACATCACAATTGTAATGAAATTATCCTTCATTACTTTCTACTTTCTGATATTCAACTTGTCTCATGCTGTGACTTTGGATCCCCAAATGAAAAACTAATCCAAAGCTGTTATGTTTCTACAATTTGCTCTATTACAAGCTGATGTTTTAGATATTTTTATTTTATTATTGCCCACAGGGAGCTAAGCATAGGGGGGACAAACAAGGACAGACAAAGGGATTAAGTTGATTCATCGACCCCAGTGCATAACTGGTACTTAATTTATCGACCTCGAAAGAATGAAAGCAAAGTCGACCTTGGCGGAATTTGAACTCAGAATGTAGGCAGGCAGTGAAGTACAAACACAATCCTTATAATGTATCTTAGGCTTGTGTTGTGGACATTTACTTTAGCAATCCAAGAGATGAGAGACAGATGAAATCCAATGGCAAGTGGCTTTGCTCAGAAGTTTTCATAACAGACATGATATGTGTGCTGCGTGATGTGGATTGAGTCATCCAATGATGACTCAATAGTTGGAGAAGCAGTGATGATTTGGTAGAGGCTGTATTTGGTGGAGGTGAAAGAGAGATCAAGGGCATTTGGAGTATCTGTGTCATTCATAAATAAGGGTAGTGTGTGTTTGTGTGCGTGTGTGTGTGTGTGTGTGTGTGTGTGTGTGTGTGTGTGTGTGTGTGTGTTTCATATATTTTTGCTTCATGAAATTTTTTTTTTCAAAGTTGTTTAAATTCTGCTCCATATTTATCAAGTAAACCGATTTTTCTTGACTTAGATGGGGCATCATCTTTGTGGGGTCTTAACCCTTTCTTTACTGTATTTATTTTAAGATGCTCTGTGTCTCTTTCAATTACTTTAAATATAACAAAGAATTTAGTAAAATAACTTAGTTATCATTAAGCTAGTGTTAGGAACATAAATTGTGACAAAGGTTTGGTGGAAGATTTTAATTCAAAACTTATGAAAATAAAACATTTGTACTCAGAGCCAGGGGCGGTTTCAGCCGGTTTGGTAATGAAAGGGTTAAGCCCATAGTGGGGTAGCAAACATCAAGAGAGTACTCTGTGTTTAGAGGGCTCATGTTTTTTCTCAGAAATAAAATATTTAAACCAAGTATGTTTATATTTTAAACACATTTTCAAGAAAGAAAGTATCTATGAAGAGATTAAAACATGAGTAGGACATTATGTTATCAGTGAACACACACATGACTGATGATGCCCCAAAGTCCAATATAATTTCATTATATAAGTCCTTCCCATATAAATTTAGGGGCCATCAGTCATGCAAATATCTCAAAAATAGAGTACAAATAGGATAGGTTAGTGTAAAAAAATACTGCACAACGTAAGCATCTGACTAATTTCAGTCACTGGACTGCGGCCATGCTGGAGCACTGCCCTGAAGAATTTTAGTTGAAGAAATCAGCCCCAAGCCTGGCACTTATTCTATCAGTTTCATTTGCTGAACCACTAAGTTATAGGTGCATAAACACATACCAATACCAGTTGTCAAGCGATGGTGGAAAACAAACACATACACAAAGACACACACACGCACATATATATCATCATTGTTTAACGTCTGCTTTCCATGCTATCATGGGTTGGACGTATGACTGAGGGCTGGTGAACCAGATGGCTGAACCAGGCTTCAATCTTGATCTGGCAGAGTTTCTACAGCTGGATGCCCTTCCTAACGCCAACCACTCCGAGAGTGTAGTGGGTGCTTTTTACGTGCCACTGGCACCGGGCCAGTCAGGCAGCACTGGCAATGACCTCGCTCGAATCTTTTACACATGCCACCAGCACGGGTGCCAGTAACGCGACA
>NC_043003.1:102486607-102499107 GCF_006345805.1 Octopus sinensis | reverse complement strand
TAACCAAAAATTGTGTATGTACGAAATATTTTTTCGAGTGAGAAACAACTACAAACGGAAATTTCCAGCAAGTGCTCGGAAAGTTTCCTTGAAAGAAAAAAAAAATGAATGTACAGCTGTTGCGAAAACTGACGTGTTAACTTTGACTACAGAAACCGAATGTATTAATTAGTCAGAGGTTGCTAACCTTTTGTGCATTCAGTTTAGCCCCTGACAACTTTCTGAAAGTAAATTTACTCCCACTCCGTTGTGTTCGGTAATTAGAGTTTACACAAGAACCATTAATAAAACTACTGACAAACAGGAAAATTTAAATAACCCCTCTTCTTAAACATTATTATTTTTAAGTTCAAATAACGATTGAAATAGCAACATTACAAAGTAATCTCATTTATTTGTGCATTGAATTAACAACTATCAAAAACAAAATCTTGATGGAACTATTCTATTAGCAACACCGTGAAGGAGATTGTGGCCTTGTAGGTAGGGTAGTCGGTTCTCAATCATAATGTCGTGGTTTCAGTTCCTGAACCGGGTAGCGAGTTATGCCTTTGGGTACATCACTTTTTTAGGTGGGGTTTTAAGTCATTAATTCGTCGTTGGTAGTACACAATATTAGGTAGGCTGTATGTGAAAACGGAAATGATCATACTAATATTTGTATAAGTTTCCAATGTGCAATGATTATTTGAATAAAGCAGTAGGTAGCGAATGTAGTAGTTACAAGTCATTTATAAGCAAATCATTCATGGTTATTAAAGGCAGAAAGAGTGAGAACACGTTATCACAAAACAGACCGACAGAGCTCTTTGTAGCACCCGATGTTGCAGGTGGAAGTTTAATAGCCTAACTTTTTATAACATTCAGTCAAGCTTCTAGAACATTCAACTGAACAATTTGGCGGGAAATTTCACAAAACATACTTTCAAGTCTACGGCTTATTTGGTAACACGTGAGATGATCTGATTGGTTGAACCATGTTCATGTAGGTGTTGATGCCTCTTATGATAATATATTCAGGCCGTGATCCTAAATTGAAGGAATCGAGTGAACTGGTCCAGAACTTGGCAGAACCCTTCACATTGTTCCAGTTTAGCCAGCCGTTAATGAGTATCAGCTGGGTACTGATGCATCCATCTCTCCTCCTCCTCCTCTTCTTCCAGCTGTCTCTTCCTGGATGTGCCATTGCAAGACTGGAGGAGTCGAAAGGGTGATCGTGACAGCATAGACACTGAAAATAATTAGCGAAAGCATGGTACTTAATAATAAGTAGAGTCCACAGTGATCCGTAGGTAGGAGAGGTGCAGCTGGAGGGTAAATGTCCAAACGAGAATCCGTAAAGGGTAGATAGAGAGTCCAGTGGAGAAGTTCGTGTGTGGCAAGAAATGACAGGATCAACATGTGCGACCACGTGAGCGTGTGATATATAGGGAGAGTTTACGAAAAAACAAAAGACGAAGACAGGTGGTGCACAAATCAAACGGATGTATTAGTATAACGCTCAGGAATAGAAAAAGTCTTTTACGTTTCGAGCCTACGCTCTTCTACAGAAAGGGACACAGAAAAAACAAGGAGAGAAAAAAATGTGTTGTGGCTAACGATCTATCATGACGACAAGCTGTATTCGTTTGTCTGATTTATAAGCTACGCAATAGTTAAGAAGTTCACAATACAGATCGCTTAATCCAAAGCGATAGAAAAATCAGAAAAATGGGATTCATTTTGTTTTTATTTTTCCGCTTCAAACTTTCTTCTCATCTCTACACGGTATATTTTTTTTAAATATGTACAACTCTACAGTCAGTAAATTTGCTGCTAGTGTTGTCGAAATTTAACTAGTTTGACGTAAATTTATCCCAATTTGGAAACCATTGTTATGACTAAATTAGTTTTGATAAAAAGTGTAAAGTTCCCAATGTGAAAACTGTTGTGTGCCTCACGAAACTGTAGTAACACCGTATTTGTATAAAACTTCTTTCACCGTAATAAAAGCTGTTTAATGAAATGTAAATGGCTGGAGGTGGACACAATGGGTTATATTTACTGCCTTTTTGACCTTGAGAAACCAAAAATCTTTTTTATAAATGTTCACCACCTTATGAAAACCACATCAGCTAAGCAAATGACCTTCTCTAAACACATTAAAAACTCAATAGAATAATTTGAATGCTACTTCAGAAAATACTCTTAGAGCATATAAAAGACATTCTCCTTAAGCATACAAAAGCTGGGGCAAAATGCGTAAGACGATAACTTCTCCTTTCAGATGACGTGTGTTCATAAACTCTCGATTCAGTGACAAACTAGACTTTGGGACACCAGTGTTTCGACCTTGTTGTGTATTTCTTCAGTCAAAGTTACCTTAGACCAATCAACTTAACAAGCATTTTGGCTCTTGTTTATAGAAATCAGCAAAAACAAAAAAGACAATTGTTTGTAAATGTCTGCGAAACCGAAAATCAATCCTTAGGTTCCTAAAAAGCAGCGACTATCAATATATCAATATTCATTCTTAATATGGTCTAGCAGATTCGAACATGAAGATGCTAATCACTGTTACATTTCGTTATTAGCGAACTTACTTGTATTACAGTGTGTGTGTGTGTATGTGTGCAAACGAAAGCGAATGGTGTAGCCCATTTTCTTCTCGAATTACCTGCTTATATAAAAATATCTCTCATTGTATCACTTTTAATATCGTGTTTATATTTTTGATCGATCTATCAAACCAATCATTCATCATTATGGTTTCTATTTCATAGTTATCGCAGTGGCATACTGACATAAACCAGATATAACATTGTCTACATTGTCTATGACTGTTTCTTTGAAGGTTGATTGCTAGGATGGCAGACTGATGCAACTTGGTTGGTGTTGAGACCCGGTTGACTTATTTAGGGGTTACTTGGTTGGGATTACTTGGCTGTTTGTTTAGGGATTAATAGGTTATTTGTTTAGGGATTCACGCGGTTCGTCCAGGGGTCACCTGACTGTTTCTTTAGGGGGTTACCTAGTTGTTTGTTTGACTGCTTTTTTATGGCTTAATCAAATGATGAAAGACTGTGGTCCTGACTTTTTCTGGGCGTCTGAGACTGGCAGGGAAGAAAAATGGGGGGAAGCGATGATTCAAAAGTTACTACAATAATAATCTGCGTATCAAACCATTGAGTTATTCTTAGAGAGGAGGCCTGAACCGAAAATTAGAGTCTGCTAATCATATTTAGATTTAGGTCTGCTATCCAGATTAAGTCTGCTGACCACGAACAGGCAGTCCATCCGACAGGCTTCCACGTAGATTCCGACTAAGCAGTTTGAGATAACTGAAAAAGGACACAAGACACTTGCCGATGAAGCTGCACACTGGGCTCGAACCCGTTAACAAACTGCTGCAATTTTAACCACACGAACTGAGAACTTGCTGCGTATTTGACTGAATGAGGCTAGCTGTTGTTGTTGTTTTAGCTGCAGGTGAGCTACGATCAAGCAGAACTGAGACCAAGGCGCACTTGCTATGACCGTTGTTTGACTGAGGTTGTGTTGATGGTGGCTTAGTCGAAGGATAACTTGATAATCAGGAATTGAGTGCTGGTTATTTATAAATTTCATTATTATTCCTATATTGGATGTTAAATCTGAAGCATTCAATGCGCAATACACACACACAAACAAACACGCGCACACACACGTACAAACCATACCTGTCACTCGCAAGCAAGTATGACCTGGTTGCATGTACCGTGCTTTCACTAATTGCTTTAGGTGCCTGTTTAGTTGTGAGCAGGCAAAGATACCAATCGTAGAGTTCCAGGGAATTCCCCTTTGCCTATGCAAACAGAAATTCCTGTTCAAAGCGAATATCAACCCCATTGGTTTCAACGGAAAACAACCTTTTGTAAGCTTTGTGGACAACATCTTTCACTCGACAAAAGCTTTAAATGTAATGTTTTACACACACATATAATTATCATCATTGAACGTCCTTGTTCCATGCTGACCTGGGTTGGATGATGTTTGACAGGATTCGACGAATCCAAGAACTGCATCATATTCCTCTGTTTGTTCAAGCATCGTTACTATGTCTGGATGCCCGTCCTAATGCCAATCGCCTTACAGCTTGTACTGTGTGCTTTTTTTCATGCGACCAGCACAATTGAGATCGTCATGCAACTTGGAAGACTACGAACATTGAGAGAGACGGCTTCGTGCTGAGAGGTGAGGGGGTTAAAGTACAAGAGAAGGGACGAGAACAAAAGAGGTCTCTTGCTGTTGAGAGGTCACACGACACACAGTTTAGAAACGTTGGGGGTGACTGGAAAAGAGATAAAAATAGTGTTGATGAGGCGTCTATGAACACCGTCAACGTGCAAAGTGTGTATAAGTGAATGGAGGCGGGAAATATATATATATATGCAAATCGAAAATTAAAATTAACAAAACTGTTATAAACCTTAAAATGTTGGATTGTTATAACGCCCACTTCAGTATACTTAGTAAAACCAGTAAAACACGACTGTCTCTGACCGCCTACTACGTACTTCTCTTTCCTTATAGTGACTAGGTTATTCCATTCGTTACGGGGGAGGGGCGTGCCATTTAAGTTTTTCTTAGGAAGCGTCATCTTATTTAGCAATAAATTTTTTTATTCACGCCACCTCCCTTTTTTGATTTTGGTGTTCCGTACAATTTGATATTTTTTGCGCTTGGCATCTGTTTTCAGGAACTCCGTGTTTCCTTTTCCTCTCCCTTGTTCGCCTGGTTTCAATCGCCTGCTGCGGCGTTGCTACTTGGAGCGTAACATACAACCATTCAATCGGTTCCTCCAACTTCTTTAGTTCACTTTCTGTGAATCGTTTTTTCAGTTGGTTCCTGTATCTCTTTTGTATACCTTTTCTTACCCAATACATCATTTTACCTTTGCATTTGGTAATTACGCCATCTTTCCAACTTTGCTTTCCATTCTTGTATGCCCTCATGTACACCTTTTCACCAATCTTGTTATGTTTTCCCTGGCACTTTTTCTTTTCTTGCCAGGTAGAAATTTATCAAAGACTGATTTTACTTTTCTTGCAAATATCGGCTCCGTTGGTGATCTACCTTCTGATGTATTCGGATTTGGTGATACGCGGTACACTCTTAAAAATTGTTGTAGAGCTACCTCATCTGTGACTTCCTTAATCGATTTTCTAAGGGCTCTTTTGAAAGTATCGACAAAGGGTTCTGCTCGTCCCTTAGATCTGGGTTGGTATGGGTCCGTAGTTAAAACTTTTTTAATTCGCTAGACACAAATTGCGCTCCATTGTCAGACACTATCTTATTACAGTTGAGGAGGTTGTTGTTTTTTTACACTTACAAATTTCAGGCCATTTCGAGAAACTATCAACTACCACTAAGTAGTAAGAACCATTTATAGCACCAGCGAAATCGAAGTATAGTCTCGACCACGGAACATCTACTTCTGAACTATGTTTACTTTTTATCGTGGTCTTACATACAGGTGTTCCTCTCTGTTTTATTGCAAATTTTTGTTTCTGTCTCTCAGCCGCATTCGACTGAACCGACAATATTTCCACATAAAACACTTATGGGCGTATTCCATACTTCGAATAGTTCCATCCACTCTGTGCCGAATAGATTAAGTGAATCTTTTAATACATATATCTTTGCCGTTTTTGCTTGATCTCGAAATGTTATATTACATACGAATTCACAGAAAAAATATAATCTTCTTCCCGTAACACCATGTGCTACTTTTTCGATTTAATCAATTTCCGCTTGCCGACATATTTCCACGTTTTCCGTTTATAATAGTGATATCACTATCAGTGTCTAATTGCATTTTAACACTTGTATTTTTGATTTTCACATTCACGAATTTCCTCGTCATTATATTACCAATTTCTTCCGATGACATACTATTTATTCTTTTTCCTTTGTTCTAACGTTTTCTCATCGTTCTACAGTGCGTCTTTATATGTCCTGTATTTCCGCAACGAAAACACTCCGTTTTCTTAAATGAATAATTTTTCCTCGGGTGTATATCTTTACATGCAAAGCATGGGTTTATTTTCTGGTTTTTGTCGTGTTTTTTTAGAAAACACTTTATCTCGATTCTGACTATTTCGTACTGGTTTTACTTGGAAACAATCTTTCTGTTCGATTTCCTCTATGTCGTTTCTTAATTTGACTATCCTTTCGCATTCTTCTGACACTTGCGGTAGGATTATCTCCTGGTTTTGTTCCAGCTTTGCGAGAATTCTATTTCTAATTTCCGCATCCTTTTCGGCAGTTAGTCCTGTTTAAAAATCAGGCATTTGAACATAGGTCGTGTTAATTTGTCCAGCTTAAACTTTTCTGTTTACTCTACCAGCATAGTGATGTAGTCCTCGTCACTGTTTTTCAGACACTTCCAACATGTGTTGAACAATGAGCGTTTTTCACTGAAAATTTTACACAATACATCTATTCTGTCATTAAAGTTTATGTCCCAATGTTTTCTTGGGAGTACTTAATTACTGTACCCTTCGTGTTCTGTTGCCGCCAGTTTTCTCAAAATTAAGCGCGTTTACATCTCATCACCCCAATCTTTACATTCTTTCTCGAAGATTTGTTCATATCTTCGAAGGTAATTCTTTCGTCTGGTTCGTATTTGAACTCTGTTATGGAATTCGCGACAGTCTGGCGGGAACACTTTTTCGGACTTTCCTGACAGCTTCAGTAATTGCAGCAATTCTGGCTGTAATATTATTTGTTGTTGTTGCTTCTGTTGGTTGCTCTTGCAGTTGTGTCTGCTACTGTTGTTTTTTCAGTTGCAACTCGAACAAACTGGCCAACAAATTTTCCATAATTCTAAGATTTTGTTTCGTAAAATTCGCACAACAAAAACTTTTGTGAGTTTGTTAACTCCTCGCGATGATTTCAGCTCAAAAGAGAGCATAGGATTGGTTAAAATTCGAAAAATTAAACTACGTTAAACAACCGAATTACAAATTTATCAAAAAAGCCAAGTGAAAATAATGTTTTCTTTTGACACATTCTACCAGTATACGAAGTTTCAAATTGTTTACTTAACTAGAAATTGTGTTGAATTCTGTTTATCAAAAGGAAAAGATCCAACGAGGGACCTATTCATACGGCACAGAATGTTTTTTTTACCTCAATAGACGTAATTGATTGGTTGAAATTGCAGAAATTGAAGAAAAACAACAACAAATATCTTACAAACTATGGAATTTTCTCAATAAAGCCAAGAGAAAAAGATGTTTTATAAACACATTCTACCAGTAGACGAAGTTTAAAATTTTTTAGTTACCTAGAAATTATGTTAAAAGCTGCCGTTCAAACCGAAAAGATCCTATATGCATATATATATATATAATATATATATATATATATATATATATATTATATATATATATTTACACACATAGGGTAAGTGTTTAGTTAGAGAGCAAGTACAATGTTTGCAAAAGTACCCATTTGTTGAAAAGGTTATCTCCTCCCCTTTTTTGACTGTACACCTCACCCAAACTGCTTTCCCCACCACCACAACCTCCAGCATGTGACAAGAGATCAATGTAGATAAGAGATAAGCAGACAGACTAACAGATGATAATGATGATGATGATGATGATGATGCTGTGTAGCCCTAGGTCGTTAGAAATCGAACAGTCAGTCATATGATCTACGGACCGGCTGTTCTAGTAGATGGTGTCGCTGGTTGTGCGCTGGCCTTACACCTTGTGCTGGTAGTGTTGGGTACAATACATCAGTCTTAAAGACTTGGGTGTCTGGTATCCAATCCGAAGCCTTTAGTTGAATTGTTTGTTATCTGAGCATGCCAATTCTTTTCATTCTTACTCCACCCCCTTTCTACTCCTGCCTCTTCCTCTCTCTATCATTGTCCCCTTCTTTAACTCCCTCCTTCCTTTGTCTATCATTGTTCCCTCTTTAAGTCCCCCTTCCTGTCCCTCTCCCTCTCTTTATTTTCTATTTTGTCTTTGTTTTTCTTTATCAACATATTCGTCAACAACTCTTGTTTCTATTATCTCACCTGCACATTCCCCATCCTCTACCCCTTTCTTTCACTCTTGTGGTGGGGGGGTCGCTTCGCAACCATGTGGTCTCACTTGGTTTCGGTTCCTCTTGAGTGTTTCTCAGTATGGTCTCAGGCCGACCAACCCTTGTGAGTGAAACTGGAAGCGGGAAATGTGTGCCTGTGCGAGCGCGGATCTCTCTCTTTATCACCATTTGGAAATAAAATAGCTAAGTAGAAGTCCATGCCGGTGTTTTATGTACTAGGCTTAAAAGTACTTGGCTTAAAAATAAGTACTGGCATACCCCCAACTTACGTCGTTTCCAGTTTTCTTTTACTTCATGTCGTTTTTTCTTTAAAGAAATTAATGTGAAAAAAAATAACCGGCGTAACTTCGGTATAGGTACCGGAAGTACCGGATACATTTCAAGAAAGTGTTTTTTATATAGGGGGGGGTGTTAGGGTTTGTGTTAGGGTTAGGGGTGGGAGAAAAGGGTTTCTGTTAACTTCAGAAATGTAAACAAAGCCACGTGTGTACTTATACCGAAGGATCGCCAAATAACCTTAACTTCAATCAGTTTATTCGATTGTACGTCAGTCACAGCGAAATTATTTTTATAAGCGTAGAATTAAAAAAAAAAACACCTAACAACCAATATTGAAATGGAAAATCAAATAAAATCCATGTGAAAATATGTACAAACCAATTTATTAAAACGGATATGAGCGAATGAATTTTCAAAAAGGTTTTTCGTGTTATGTCATTTTTCGAGTTAATTTGTCTTGGAAACAATTACCTATTTCTTTATTACCCACAAGGGGCTAAACACAGAGGGGACAAACAAGGACAGACATAGGTATTAAGTCGATTACATCGAACCCAGTGCGTAACTGGTACTTAATTTATCGACCCCGAAAGGATGAAAGGCAAAGTCGACCTCGGCGGAATTTGAACTCACAACGTAACGCAGACGAAATACCGCTAAGCATTTCGCCCGGCGTGCTAACGTTTCTGCCAGCTCGCCGCCTTGGAAACAATTACCAACGTAAATTGAGACATGACTGGGATCTGTCTGTATTGCGGTAGAAATAATCGTCAGTAACGAACCTTAGGGCAACTGCTCCGTTACTGGATTTTATGGGAGAGTGTTCTTGAGGGTGTTAACTTAAAAACAACAACGAAACATTATCGACAGAAATATTTAATATTTTAAGTACAATCAAAGTTATTGTTGATTGTGACTTCGAAGTTTCACTTTATGCAACTCAGCTTAATCACCTGTTTCAGTTTCCGTCTGCCTAGTAAAAGACACTTGCCCAAGGTGCCACGCAATTGGACTGAACCTGGAACCATGTGGTTGGGGAGCATTCATCGTCATCAACAAGGCAGCGAACTGACAGGCTCGTTAGCACGCCGGGCAAAATGCTTGGCAGCATTTCGTTGTGAGTTCATAACCCGCCGAGGTCGACTTTACCTTGTATCCTTTACAGGTCGGTAAAATAAGTACCTGTTAAGCACTGGGTGCGATATAATCGACTTGACCTCTTCCCCGAAATTACTGGCTTAGTGCCAAAATCTGAAACCATCATATATATACATGAAGTACGAAGGCAAACTTGGGTATGCGAACAACAAGAGAAACTAATGTTATATTGTGTGTGTGTGTGTGTGTGTGTGTGTGTGTGTGTGTGTGTGTGTGTGTGTGTGTGTGTGTGTGTGTGTGTGTGTGTGTGTGTGTGTGTGTGTGAATGTATGCTCACGAGTATGTCATGTCTTGCTTTCCATTTGTTTCTCTCACTGTTCGCATACCCAAGTTTGCCACCGTTTTTCATGTTGTTTACGTTTTTCACTCCTGTACCCATATATGCATACATACATACATATATATATATATATATAATATATATATATATATATAATATATATATATATAATATATATACACACACACGCATACAGAATCGTTAGCACTCTGGGCGAAATTCTTAGCAGTATTTCGTCTGCCGTTACGTTCTGAGTTCAAATTCCGCCGAGATTAAGTTAGCCTTTCATCCTTTCGGGGTCGATTAAATAAGTACCAGTTACGCAGTGGGGTCAATGTAAACGTGTTAATCCCTTTGTTTGTCCCTCTATGTTTAGCCCCTCTGTGGGCAATAAAGAAATATATATATATATGTATGTATATATATATATATATATATATATATATATATATATATATATATATACACATACTACATACATATATATATATATATATATACACATATATATATACATACATATATATATATATATATTATATATATATATATATCTATATATATATATATATATATATAGATATATATATATATACACATATTTACATACATATATATATTTACATATATACGTATATAGATATATACATATATATGCACACACACTCTCTCTCACACTCACACACACACACATACACACACACACAAACAGATATGGTGATGCAAACCGGAAAAAAACCCTCAAAATATGAGTATATTTATATTTTATTAATATGAAGCAAAAGTAACAGAGTGACTCAAAGACCGAAAGCTTCGTACGTTTGATAAGAGCCAACCCACGAAACTCTCGGTCCTTGAGTCACCTTGTTGCTTCTGCTAAATATTAATGAATATACATACAATATTTGTTGTTATTTTATGTGTGTGTCCGTGTGTTTATGTATGCTTACGATTTTGTCATGTTTATTCCCAGTCGCCCCACAATCTCTCCATCGTACCACCATCATACACTCTACCCATCCCCCACAAACCATTTCTCTGTCAGTGAAGTAAGCAAAAAATGTTATAACGCCGAGCTGCTGCTCTATTCTAACAACTTACGTCACTTGAAGCAATCCACCTACTTTGGCCCAGATTTCACCGACTCTGACCCACATTTCATAAATACATCTATCAGCAACACACGCACATGTATATAAACGTACTACTGTACTTTACAATTAACCCGGTACATAAGAACTTACTAACTCTTTCTCTCCTCCTCTTTCATTCTTCTTCTCTCTCTCTTTCACTTACACTCTCCCTTATATCCACCTCTTTCAGGCTTCATATCTCTCGCTCTCTATCACCCTAAATCATGTAGAAATACCGTCATTCCATTGAATGAGTTCATTCACTTTGTTGTTATATTTGTGTGTGTGTGTGTGTGTGTGTATATATATAATTATGTGTGTGTGTGTGTGTGTGTGCGTGTTGCGTATCTGTCAATGGTAAGGGGTGGTGGGTATCGCTCAGAAATGGTTGATATGGAGGCTGGTTTGATGGTGAGTAGGTAGCAAGTGGTTTCGTTAGCTTCATATTGACTGGTTTCCTTAACAACGCTTTAACACCCTATTCTGTTTCTCTCAGCCACTGCTGATATATATATATATATATAATATATATATATATATATAATATATATATATATATATTATATACACATATATATACTGTTGTGTCAGGGGAGAGTCATTCTCTTTTAGTGCCTTATAATTTAACACACGCACCGGTAAAATTTCCACTCATTTACTTGTTTATTTTTCTAAAATTTTCAAAAATGTTCGTTGCGTCTTTTCAATAGTTGTCGACTATATATATCTATCTAATAGTACACTTAGAAATCACGGATATATATGTTTACAGACACGTGGACACGCTGCTGAAACTGAGACTTCTGTGTTGTTAGTATGTTATGTAACCTATATCGAGGAAACCTAACACAACACTGAATTATGGACCTGAAGGTTTCACATTTCTAAATTGCTTTGCTAGTCTTTAGAGGATCCAACACCCTCCCTCGTTCTCTCTCTCTCTATTTATATCATACACCTACTTATTCTCTCTCTCTCTCTCTCTCTCTCTCTCTCTCTCTCTCTCTCTCTCTCTCTCTCTCTATATATATATATATATATATATATATATATATGTACTAGCTTATGTGCCCGGTAATTCCCGAGGATAAAGATGTTCTAAAGATGTTCTATTGAAACGCCATATTACTCTGATATAAGAAAGCAATTTCGTTATAACTGCCACAAAAGGTGTATTTTCCGCCAAGAAAAAGTAGAAAAAATTGTCAGCTGGAGGAGGGAGAGATTGTTGGAAGTTGGCGAGAGGGGTTTTCGGAGGTTGGTGAGAAAGATTGTCGGAGGTTGGTGAGAGAGATTGTCGGAGGTTGGCGCGAAGCAAAGACATTATTCTACTTAGCAAAAGCATCTGGGGAATGTATAACTGCTGTCATTCACAGAAAAACTATTGTTTTACCGTGAGAAAAGCGCCGTTGAAGTGTTAAGCGAAATTTGGCAATCAAGGATCAAATTCACGCTATGCCTGCATGAAGCCACTAAAAAAAACGATGTGGAATAAAAAAAATTATCTACTGTCATGGAAAAAGTGTAACTGTAAAAATACAGAATCATCGGAATAATGGGCATTCAAAAAA
>NC_043003.1:102451607-102484107 GCF_006345805.1 Octopus sinensis | reverse complement strand
AAATGATAGTGTTATAGGAGTATGTGGCTGCTACTTCTACTAGGTTAAACGGCTGCGTCAAGGTTCGCTCTTTGGCTCGCGGCCTATAGGTATATATTTCTGAGATGATGTGCCATGATGAGTTTGTTTTGAAGTGTGTGTGTGTGTGTGTGTGTTTGCGTGTGCGTATGCGTTTGCGTGCGTGTGTGCATGTGTGTAAATGGTGAGTTGGTAATACCTGCCAAAACATTTCAATGCTATTTCAAGTTACATAATCAGAGCAGAAGTGGGGAAGCTGGGGGTTAAGGCTAATACTTTAAACCTATTTCACTCTCTCTCTCTCTCTCTCTCTCTCTCTCTCTCTCTCTCTCTCTCTCTCAATATATATATATATATAATATATATTATATTATATATATTAATACAAGAGTGACTCTTATCAGAGTTTGTTAAGTGCAGTGCAAGAAACTGTCGGAGGTCGAATCTCTTCGGTGGCTTAACTGTTGTTACACCAATAAATTTTAAAATACATTTATTCTTGAACTGCATATCATTGACTTATATTATACGTGTTCGTATCGCCATGCCCCCCCCCCCCACACACACACACATGATGTGCGTTAGTGTTTAAATATTCACGTGTATCTGATAGCAAGGTATACGTGAGCATGCTTAACTGGTATATGCAAGTATTTATGACTGTCTGCGCATCGGCGTTTCTCTGAGGTTCAGCCTCCAAGTCTGAGTCTAACGAATGCCACTGCCGATCCACTGTAGGTTCTTTCGGCCCCACCTCCCATTGTCAGGCTATCATGTCGCCTTTAACAGAATCATAAAAAGCATGGTCTACACGGTGCAGGCTTTCCTTCTCAGCTCAAGCCTGCGGGGTTAGACCGAGGGTATGGTAAAAAGCATGTAAGGCGGCGAGCTGGCAGAAACGTTAGCACGCCGGGCGAAATGCTTAGCAGTATTTCGTCTGCGTTACGTTGTGAGTTCAAATTTCGCCGAGGTCGACTTTGCCTTTCATCCTTTCGGGGTCGATAAATTAAGTACCAGTTACGCACTGGGGTCGATGTAATCGACTTAATACCTATGCCTGTCCTTGTTTGTCCCCTCTGTGTTTGGCCCCTTGTGGGTAATAGAGAAATAGGTATGGTAAGAAGCATGACGATATGACAATTTTCCCATTCCTTAGCGGTAGGCCCTCGTCTGGGATGCCACCTACTGTGATACTTTCTCCAGTGGCAACTTAGTGTGTTCAACTACCAGCCCAGGCGCCGCTACTCGTCAGGCTGAGAAAAGCAAACTGTCAAAGTATCGGTTTTTGGTTGAGCCTTTGGGAGTGGAGACCTCCGGCGTTCTCGGCCCCGGACCACACCCTTGCTCACCGCGAGTGTTTGTCAGAGTGGGTGTTCCAGAGCATCTCCCTCGCCATCCTCCGAGTCAACACCTTTTCCATTTTGTCTGCCGGGACCATGAGGCGGTCTGAATTACAGGAAATAAGAATTCCGTAGCTTACTATGCGAACAAGATAAAGCGAGGTGTTTAAAGTTTAGCGATGGAATGTTGTTTCTAATTATTCTCCCAATGGGTGCAGTCTGACGGACTTTCGGCTAAACCTTTCTACCCACTTATCTATGAATACATTTATTCACTTAGCAACATGCATAACCATCTATCTATCTATCTATCTATCTATCTATCTATCTATCTATCTATCTATCCATCCATCCATCCATCTATCTATCTATCTATCTATCTATCTATCTATCTATCTATCTATTTATCTATCTATTTATCTATCTATCTATCTATCTATCTATCTATCTATCTATCTATCTATCTATCTATCTATCTATTTCCATGTATTAATCACACACGCATGCTTACAGATATTTCACAGTTAAGAATTTCTTTTTAGGAAGGGTATCCAGTTACACCTGTATATAAATATCGGAATAATGTGTTTCTAATTTCTTTTTTAATTGAATAATATACTTACCAACAACTTCGGAAAATTGAGTGTGGGTCCTACTTGATGAATATATGCCTATCTTTCTGAGTCTATTTGAGGTGATAAGTATAGTATATAAGACACAATAACAATGGACGGATTGGTGGCCTCACCTTGTTTGTTGTTATCACGTTTCGGCTGATATACTCTCCAACCTTCATCAGCTGTTCTGGTGGAATTTCGAACCCGACCCTTTATTTGACTAATGGGGTACACTCTCTTTTACTCTCTTACTTGTTTCAGTCATTTGACTGTGGCCATGCTGGAGCACCGCCTTTAGTCGATCAAATCGACACCAAGACTTATTCTTTGTAAGCCTAGTCTGTTGGTCTGTTGTAAGCCTAGTCTATTGGTCTGTTTTGTCGAATCGCTAAGTTACGGGGACGTAAACACACCAGCATCGGTTGTCAAGCGATGTTGGAGGGGGGCGGGGGCAAACACTGACACGTAGACACACACACACACATATATACGACGAGCTTCTTTCAGTTTCCATCCACCGAATCCACTCACAAGGCTTTGGTCGGCCCGAGGCTATAGTAGAAGACACTTGCCCAAGGTGCCACGCAGTGGGACTGAACCTGGAACTATGTGGTTGGTAAGCAAGCTACTTACCACACAACCACTCCTGCTTATTGGTCTGTTTATTAGTCAAAGAAAGGGTTGGCTTTGAAACTCTAGCAGAACACCTGATGAAGGCTGGAGAGAACATAAGCCGAAATGTTGTGATAACAACAAACAAGATGAGGACACATATCCGTCTATTGTAAATAATGTACGTAATTCCTCATCTCAAAAATATAAATGCATTTGCTTTTGTAATTCCCTCTTTGGTCATGTCTTCCCTGTAAGTCTTGACTTAGAAACATTATATATACATACATACATACATACATACATACACACACACACACACACATACTTACTTACATACATACATACATACATACATACATACATACATACATACATACATACATACATACATAGACAAGCGCACATATATGTTTGTGTGCTAAATCAAGGGAATTTTTAAAGCAATTTTAAGTATAACAACAGAACATTTAATGATGGAGAGACTCAATACTGAATTTATTTCCAAAATGATTTTAACTAGAAGTGTAAGCATCGCCTGGTGGTTTATTCAACTAAACTTGTTGAATAAGCAGTAAGGCGAAATAAAGTGTACAAGTCAAAACGACTTATTATTATAGACTAGCAGTATCGCCCGGCGTTGCTCAGGTTTGTAAGGGAAATAACTATAAAGCATTTTTAGAGAGTTATAGCCAAAAAATAGCAAAACAATGGAAAAAAATGATGGTAAATTTTTTTTTTAGATTTAAAAATGGTAGAGTTGCGTCCCCTAGACAGTTTGTGGTTCGTATTCCTGATTCTCGACCCCATGTCGAATTTATCGATTTTTTTCAGAACTGGGGGAACTTTTCAAAATTTTCGCTGCGTTAGTTTTGAATTATGACATTGGGCTATGTGTGTGTCAAGTTTCATCAGAATCGGTTGAAAGCCGTGGTCAGGGTGAGGGTACAAGCAAACAGACACACAGAAACACGCACAGACAAACTGCCGTTTATATATAGAGAGAAGAGATATATATGTATGTATGAGTGTGCGTGCTCTGTTTACACTACAATTTTAATCTTTACACAGTCCTCTACCAACCAAGCGTTTCTGTCTTCACGGATCCAGCTACACTCCTTTCCATTTCCTAGTTCCCCTTTAAATATCTTCTAAACTTAATATCTAGCAATTCTGTTTTCATCCTCACCAGACTCTTACCACTTACCAATTCCTATTATTTTGCCCTAGATCCTATTCTGAGACACTGCATAACGTTTCTCACATGAAAAAATAAAGCATCATCATCATCGCACCCACTCGCCTGTATTCGTGAATAACATTCAAATGCAGCTTTCACAAATGCTTCTAATGATAAGGATCTCTTTTGACGAAACCATATCGTTAAGACAGCTTGCAACGCATCCCAAGCACTGCTCCTCTTCGGGTCCAGAAGACACCTCAGCTTAATAATCTACAAAGCTCAAAGGAGGCCCATAGTAATTGAGTACTACCCTCACATTTAGGATGCTGCTGCTACTGCTACACTCAATTATCTTAGACTGCATCCAGAAATGGCCAGTCCGACTGATTAACATGAAATCCCTCACTCCAGCTTCTCGTACCTAGACGTCATGTCTTTTCACAGCCTTTTTTGCTGGTATTATGGTCTCTGCTTCTCAGAGGTGCACAGAGCTTATGGCACCTTTAGGCAGGTAATCCCGTCACCATCACTCGTCCCTTCTCCGTTCATCACTTTTGTTGTCCGTCCACTCCCACACCAAGGTCCACACTCGGCACTATGTCTAATCCTTCCTTCCCAGCGAGTTGGCTTTCTAGAACTTGTTTTCTTCTCGTGCCTTCACTGCTGGTATTGACTTGCAGAGAGTAACAGCATCAAACATTAACATGTAAATGTTGATAGGATCTCACGGGCCTAGGTCTCACGAAAACAGTGGATCCAGCCCTTTCTTGTAAAGTTTATCTCGAACTGGAAATGCACCTCACCACTGGTAGCATTAACAGGCCAGAGATTCCTAGAAAATATCTGTGGAAAAGAGACGAGTGATGATGAATGGATTACCTGTGTAAAGGTACAATAAACTCTGCGCAACTCTGAGAAGCAGAGACCATAATAGCAGCTGTAGCAGCAGAAATGGCTGTGAGAATCTATGGCGTCTAGATGTGAGAAGCTGGAGCGAATGTCCTCTGGAAAGATCAACGAATTGATTTTTGTCGATGCTTAGCCTCCCCAAGAAAGTCGTCGCTCTTGCTCGCTGCTAGCATGAATAATGGTTATTCAAATTTTGGAATAAGGCCAGGTATTTTAAGGGAAGTCGATTACATCGACCCCTGTGCTCTACTGGTACTTATTTTATCGACCCCCAAAAGGATGAAAGACAAAGTCTACCTAGGCGAAATTTGAACTCAGAACGTAAGGACGGACGAAAAGCCTCTAAGCATTTTGCCTGACGTGCTAACGATTCTGCTAACTTGCTACCTTAATAATATTAATAAGGATTTCAAATTTTGGCACAAATCCAGCAATTTTGTGGGAGGAGAAAGTCGATTACATCGACCTCGGTGTTCAACTAGTAATTGATTTATCGACTCTGAAAGGATGAAAGGCCAAGTTGACCTCGGCGGTAACTGAACTCAGAAAGTGAAAACGGACAAAATGCCGCTAAGCATTTTGCCAGCTCGCCGTCTTAATAATAATAATAACAATAATAATGGGGAGGGGAAAAGAAAGGGAAATATTTTCAAACAAAAATGTTAAAGCAAAAACCATGACAACACAACATGGAGGACGGTACTTAATTTGTTTCCTTTTAAAGTGTTCTCACATTCCAACCAACATCATCTTTGTGAATGGCGGCCATTTTAGATTTTACAAAACCAAATAAAAAAATCACAATACAAAAAGTAAACAAAAAAGAAATTAAAAATTATTACAACAACCATTAAAAAACAAACCGAAACACCAGCTAACCGTCATTTGTGTCTGTTTCTTGACAAGATCCAGTGGTAGTGATTACAACAGAACTTTTCATCTCACTAATTGGACAAGCTAACATAGATATCATTACCTTTTTGTTATTGTTGTTGTTTTTAATGCTTTCTTTGAACGCTGGTTTTCATTTCCCTCACCCTCGCCACGCCACATTTTTTTCTTTCACCCCTTTAATTGGCTTTCCTTCACCCCTTCTTCCCACTTCTGTCGCATTCACCTGTTGTTATTGCAGTGGTAGTTTTCTTTGCAGTTGTAACCTTGAGAGTCTCTCTCTCTCTCTCTCTCACACACACAGATACACAAACACACATATATACTCACACATGCACACGTACACACATATCTCTCTCTCTCTCTCTTATGTATATATATATATATATAATATATATATATATATATATATATATCGTTAATGTTGTTGAGGTTGCTGTTCTTTCTATGTTGTCTTTTATATTTGTTGCTGTTGTTGTTTTTTGCAAGCAATGGTGAAATTATTGTTTAAGAAATTAATGACGATGATGTGGTTTTTATTGTCGGACTCGAGTTTATTGTTGTTGCGGTTGTCGTTGTCATTGCTGGTGATGTTACAATTATTGTTATTGCACATCATGATGCTGTTTCTGTTGCTACTGCTGCTGCTGATGATGATGATGATGATGATGATTTTGCAAATGAGGATGATGAAGACGATGATAGTTGCTCCTTTCCACTCTTGTTCTTTCAACCAAGTGATTATAGTGATTGGGATAACAGCAGTTGTTGTTGTTGTTGCTGGTGTTTACTCGAAGTAATGGTCAATGTGGTGTAATAGTATTGTTGTTGTTGTTAGTGGTGGTGGTGGTGGTGGTGGTGGTGGTGGTGGTGGTAGGGTTGTAAGAATAAAAGCGGTTGATGCAGTGAGGATAATAACGTTGGTGGTGATGATACGGTTCCCATTGATAAAGTAGTTGGTGTAGAAAATATTGTTGTGGTGGTAGTAGAGTTAGTAGTCATAAAGTTGTTGATAATAGTAAGATTAATAACATGTTGTTGTTGTTGGTGGTGGTGTGGTGGTGGTGGTGGAGTGGTAGTAATTGAGTTTGTTGTGAAAAGGGGTGGGGGTGATATAGTAAGGGTTAAAAACAAAAACAACCGATATTGCTAATTGTTGTTGCATTGTTGCGGTGGCAGCAGCAACGTTATTAGGTGCAGTATGATGATGATGATGATGATGATGATTGTTGGAGGTGAAAGGTTAAGTGATAATATAGCACTAATGATAGACAAATGAGGGGGTACAACAACAACTTCATGGAAGCTTTTGTAAATAATAATAATAATAATAATAATAATAATGATAATAATAATAATAATAATAACAATAACAATAACAATAATAATAATAAGGCTTTTGCCACCAGTTAAAAGACAACGGTACAAAACTAATAAAAAGAAGAAAAAAACCCTTTATGCCACAAACCACAATTGAAGCAACGTCAGGACAAACTTTTAGTGCCAAGAGCAACCAGAGCAGGAAGGCAAAGAATGAAAATATCATCTATAAAAGTTACAATAATGGAAGCAATTGTGATAATATTGATTTCTAAAAGAGAAGGTTACAAATTTTAGAGGAAGCATAATCGATTAATTCGATTCAGTAAATGTGTTTTTTTTGCTTGATTTTTTTTTATCGTTTTGTTTTATTGTCGTGGTGTTGTTTTTTTTTATTGCATCGACCTTGCCAGGATGAATGCAAAAGTCGTTGAACCTATCAGAATTTGAACTGAACTCATAAAGAGACATAGAACTAAGTGGTTTTTACTGAAGGAGAGTTTATTACCTCTGCCTCAGCGAAGGCAGAGGTATTGTGTCCAGTTGTGTTTGTTTGTCCGTGGACAAGATATCTCAAGAACCGCTGGATGGATTCGGATGAAACTTTCAGGGATGTTTGGCCTCGTGACTGGCACCAACTGATTAGATTTGGGGACAAGGATACTGGATTGTTTTTCCTGTTTTTATTTACTTAATTTTTGAGAGCGGTCCGGTTCATCTTTAATATTCTCGTTTGTGAGAGTAGTCGAGTTTAATTCAGATATTCTCATTTTAAAAATCATCTCAGTCTAATCATTGAGAGGACGTTGGTGTTGCCTTGGCGAAGGTTTGCGCTCTTTGAGTGCTCTTGTTTACTATTATTTTTTTTCTTTGTGCGCTACGGATCCTGTCATTTACCGCATTGCAGTTATGATGGTGGTGTGGTGGTGGTGGTGATGTAAAAAAAAAAAAACTTCGATGAGGATGATGATGAGTATGATTTCTTTTAACGGCCAAAAGTACAAAATTCACTAAATAAGGGGTGGGGAAATCCGCCCTATTTTTCAAATCCTGGCAGCAACACTGTAGCTGGAAGCAGGATAATAATCTAATTCTTCACTTTATCATATTCAAGAATATAAACACGTTTTTAGGCACAACACACGCGGAGTCAAAAAGAAACACTACCAGCACACCAGGGTCGGCACTGTGTGAACCATAGTGCTCTCTTTCCCTAGCATGCAGCTTCCTATCTCGAAACATGTGAGCATGCGCACAAAAGCCAAACACTGCGTCGCTGGATCTGTGAAACGTACAGTTCTATACAAGGATTTTTGTATTTTTTCATAAACTAGGGGATGGCTACTGACATTAAGCTTAATGTACAAGTATAAAGAATGAATTAAAGAAAAATGGATTCATTATATAGAATGTTATCAGTAATATCGAGTGGAAATAGGGGGTGCTGCAGTTCTGCAGTGCCTATACACGAGCCGCCACTGCTGAAAAGTCTAGTTAGAGTAATTTCACGAAGATGTCAGAAAAAGGAGGCGGTGCTTGCTAATCGGAGTTAAACGGCGGAATTAGTTTCATGTAACATGGTTGCTGATTATTTGATTAATAAGTGGTTCTATTGCTCAAGTAAGACTCAATATTTTATGAAAAGAAGTTGTCTTCTCTAGGCAGTATGTAACAAACGTAGGATTTTGATAGCCTGGTTGAAGCTGTTGGAATTTCGGTGTCGTACATGTCTGGTGATTTGACCTGCGACCGTAGGTAATAGCCATTCAAAAACACGTGAAGACTTACCTTTACTTAATCATAGGTTCAGGAACAGTTGGGGGAGGGTTCTAAGGTGTGCAAGCGTTCTCCCTAAAATTTTGTTGGGGCAATGAAGACATTTTGAACATCCTTTTTGCACGAACGAGAGTAGAAACGTTTTTGGAGAGATTTGAAACATTACTCTTCCATCATTGGATTTATCTGATCTGGTTACTGTACAAATATAGTAATAATAATTATTAATATGCCTATGTTTGTGTTGATATTAAAATTGAAAAAATAGACGTTGTTTGTAAAAGCTTTTGGACCTAGGCATGCACTTTACTTAATCATTATTTAGCGTCAAGTTCAAATTCCGCCGAGGTCGACTTTGCCTTTCATCTTTTCGGGGTCGATAAATTAAGTACCAGTTGCGTACTGGGGTCGATCTAATCGACTGGTCCCCCTCCTCAAAAATTTCGGGCCTTGTGCCGAAAATAAGAGAGACAGGAAATAAAATGCCAAAGTAAGGAAGATATTATTTACGGTATTAATCCATTGGTTTCTGTTTAACAAATTTAATGAGAAGCAAACGCACTACAGCGACAAATTAGCGAGGTCTGTCCCGGAAATACATCAAGTGAGACTCCAGTGAAAAGAAAAGCACGAACATGAAATAAAATAGGGTGTGACTGGTCACATTAAAATTAAATTTCGCGAGCCAGGGCTTCCCTTGGCCTGGCGCCGTCGAAGCACAATTTTTGAGAAAATTTCACTGTTATTTCTAGCAGACTGCGTAACCACTTATTGTCTCGTGGTGGTGGTGGTGGTGATGGTGTAGTGGCAACTGGTTAGAAATGGTTGTATAGGTCTTTTTGGCAACGATGTAGCTACTTTTGTTGTTTAACCCCAACTCAAAGACATTCCAACCATGGCCGCCCCATCTTTTCAGGACTACTGTATCGAGAACTACATTTTAAAGATTGTAGAATGTAACATGGGAACAGTCTGGTTGCTTTTTTCTTGTTTCGCTCCTGGTCAGTCTTGATTGAACGGTCTATGACCAAAGGCATTCGAGCCGTAAACCATTCGTCATTTTTCATTTTCAGTGAGTCTGTTTTTTAAGGTGATTGAGAGAAACTTGAGGAAAATTTGATCTCTCTTTTTAGCCGGTCAAGTGAACGCGTAGAGGTTCCCCCCATATTGTACCTTACTGATGGTGATTGTTGTTGTTGTTGTTGGTGGTGGTGGTTGCTGTTGCTGTTGAGCGAAGCGGTCTTCGGGAGAAGTCCGAAACGTGGTCCTTTGCTATTCGTAAGACCCGCAGAAGAGAAAGCAGGTCAACCCCCGACACCGAGAGCATTGATGGTCGTAGGAAGTCGGGGACAATAAACAAGAAGAAAGAGTGAGAGAAAGTTGGAGCGAAAGAGTACAACAGGGGTCGCCACCACCCCTGCCGGAGCCTCGTGGAGCTTTTAGGTGTTTTCGCTCAATAAACACACACAACGCCCGGTCTGGGAATCGAAACCGCGATCCTCCGACCTCGAGTCTGCTGCCCTAACCATTGGGCCATTGCGCCTCCACTGGTGGTAGTGGTGGTGGTGGTGGTGGTGACGTTTTCCGAGTAGTGACTGGACACCTCTGGAAGGAAACAAAGATGCCAACGTCACACACCACTATCGCCTGCTCTAATCGTCTCCACCTACTTTCTACTAATCACCGTTGATCTCTCCCCACCCCAACACTATTCAGTCACCTCACAGCTTCCAGTACTGTTGTTACTACTTCCTACCTCGACCACCACCACCCTATTGCCACCATTCAGTAACAGGAAAGAATATAAATCAGAAAACTCCAGGAAATCATTCGATTTACTTTTCCTCCTATTATTGCACTTTTGGATTCATGGTGGCGGTGGCGGCGGCGGCTTCGGTGGTCGATGATGGTGGTGTTGATGGTGGTTCCAGTGATCAGTGATGGTGATGGTAGTGTTTTGGTCGTGGTTCTAACGGGCGGCAGCAGTTTTAGTGGTCGATGTTGGTAGCAGTGTTGGCAGTAATGGTGATGGTCGAGGGTGGTTGCTAACATTGAGAAAGCCTGTAACTGTTCTACAAACTCCTTCACAATAAATCACATCACACGAAATGACTTACAACAAATTTCTCTTCAATTAATATTTTTTCCCGTGTTTTTATCAGATTTCTCTTTTCCCGATTTGTCATTTCTTACATTTTTTCCCCTTTTTGTACTATAAACCATAAAGGTTGCCTGAGATTTATATAACGATATGTAATTAATATGAGGTTGTGATATTCATTCTTTCCCCGAACACCAACAACTAATAGAAATCCCACAATACTGCTTTTGCAATTTTTTTTTTTTTTGCAATGGAGTTTTTTTTTTAATTCTTTTATTTTTTTTACTTGTTCTAGTCATTTGACTGCGGCCATGCTGGAGCACCACTTTGAAGGGTTTTGGGTGAACAAATCGAACTGCAGGGCTTGTTTTCTAAACCTGTACTTATTCTATCTGTCTCGTTACGGGGACATAAACACAGCCACATCGGTTATCAAGCGGTAATGTGGTGTACAAAGGCACACACACACATACATGTTTATGTATATGTATATATACATACATATATATATATATATATATTATACATACATATATATTTATATATATATATATATATATATATATATATATATATATTATACATACATATATATATATATATTATACATACATATATATATTATATATATATATATATTATATATAATATATATATATATATATATATATATATATATAGGTAGAATTTACAAAATGATTTGTAAGATTCATGATTTTAAGATTATAGTTTCGATTCCCGGACCGGGCAATACGTTGTGTACTTGAGCAAAATACTTTATTTCGCGTTATTCCAGTCCATTCAGCTGGCTAAAATGTGTAGGCCTATTCCTGCCACGGACCGGCATCCCTCCTTTGGGGAATATATATATGCCATGAAAACCAGCCCCGTGAGTCAATATGACTCGCAAGGAACTTTATCTTTTCTTTTCTTTTTTCAGTGTTGTTATTGTTTTTATAGTCGGTGTCGTAGTTGTAGTGGTTAGTGATTTATGGTGGTTGTTGTGATCATTGTCGTAGTTTAAGCATTGTTGCTATGATAGTTATTGTTATTACTGTTCTCGAAGGCGGCGAGCTGGCAGAACCGTTAGCACGCCGAGCAAAATGCTTATCGTCATTTCATCTGACTTCGTGTCTGAGTTCAAATTCCGACGGAGTTGACTTTGCCTGTCATCCTTCCGGGTCGATAAAATAAGTACCAGTTTAGGACTGGGGTCGATGTCATCGACTAGATCCCCGCCGCCATCCCCAAATTTCAGGCCTTGTGACTTATAGTAGAAAGGTTATTACTGTTTTCGGTGTTTGTCAAAAAACTGCATCTGCTCATATTGTAATTTAGCTACAAGTTAGATCAGGTCGAGGTGACCTCTGATTCGAAAGCATTCTGTGAAACCCCACTACTTTTTTTCCCTCATATTGTCTTCCAACATGTTCAAATTTTTCATTAGATTATTTTCAAAACGTAGTTCTGATGCAGTTTCGTATGCTGATCACGAAAATCACGTTCAATTTTTTCTAGAAGATAATAATCATGAAATTACAGGTGTTTAAAGTTATGCAGTTTAGTTAATCTTTAAGCATACACTGACCAGATGAGACAGTATTTTCGGACCTTTTCAATTTCTTCAACTTTTGTTCCTGTTGATTTCTTAACTGGCGTATTATTTTCAGTTTTGTAAAGTAATCATAGACATGGAATTCATTTTCGCCATAAAACAATAAATAAAAAGTTAATAGCTTTTAAAGTTAGCAAATTTTGCGTAATTTTAGCCAGTCGAAAGCCACAGACACGTGTCCATAGTAACAAGCCAAGTGTTGTCGGGCTGCTTATCATGTGTTCATTTTGTTACTTAAATGCTTAAACACATACGGTATGAGATGTGCTAAAAATAACTGCTAAATAGGCTTTAATAAACGCACAAAATTCTTTTTTCTTTTTGTATAATCGTTTGAATTCCTGTGTGTAGAACACAAATTCGCAAACATTTTCTGAAAATTCCAAAAAGTAAAAATTGTTTTGATGGGTTATATGGCGTGCATAAAATAGAATTCCACCAATATTTCGTTTCTTTACAGTTGACAACACATGTTGTCACGCACAAAATAACAGCTTCCAAATCCTGTCTTCTGACTGGGTAAAAATGATCAAACTTTAAACCTTTGTAACTTCTTTTTAAAAATTTTCTGGAAAAAGTGAATAATCTCCTGAAAATCAGCATTAAAAATTACATCAATACACTAAATTTTAAAATTTCCACAGGGGCAGCCAAACTGAAAAGATCCCTATTTTTTTTTTTTTTGATAAGACATGAATTGTGGGAAACCTGGCTGCTATTTCCTGCAGGTCAGGCATCCATGCATAGATTGGCTTGTTGGTGTAACTACTTTTGTTGTTCTTGTGGTTGTTTTTGTTGTTGTTGTTTCCATTGTTGTTGTTGTTGTAGTCAATCTTGTTATTGCTGTTGTTACTGTTGTTACTGCTGCTGTGGTAGTTGTAACCATTGATGCTGTTGCTACTGTTCGCAATTGTCGTCAGTTTTGTTATTGATGTTTGAGGTAAACAGACAAAGAGACACTTTCTGAAGTCTAATTGACTTTAAAATATAACATTTGATGTTTGGGAAAAAAGACATTTGACATGGTTCTCTTTAGAGATTACACTCTGACCTTGATTGCTAAAAGTACAAATTGTTGGCAGATTTTTTAAGAAGTATTTTAATTAAGAGATCACTAGTTCAAATACATCTGGAAATTAATCTCCTTATTTTAAAACTTCCTTTCATAGAATTCTATCTTATAAAACTGTTTTTCTACTTTAGGCACATGGCCTGAAATTTTGGGGGAGGGGGGGGGCAGTTGATTAGATTGACTCCAATATACAACTGGTACTTAATTTATTGACCCCAAAATGATGAAAGGCAAAGACGACCTCGGCAGAATGTGTCTTATAAAACTGTTATGAAGTGAAGTACATCTTTATGGAATGGTTAAAAACACAGAACTAAGGGCATCAAGATTTAAGTTTTAGTCAGAAGATACATTTTTCCCATCATTAAAACCCTTTTGTTACCATATTTCTGTCAAAATACACTGATTCTGCTTCAATTAATTTTGAAAATAGTGAAGAATTTAGTAAAATAACTTCAGCAGAGTTGAGCAAGTGTTTGAAACATAATTCATGGGAAATTTTGATGATAGCTTTTAATTCTGACCACTTTAATCCCTTTGTTACCATACTTCTGTCAAAATCCACTGTCTTTGCTTCAATAATGTAGGATTTGGTGAAATAACTTTGGCATAAATTAGCAGGTGTTTGGAACATAAATTAACATGAAATTTTGACAGAAGGATTTGGTTTGGATCACTTTGAAATAAGCTGTTTGTATCATGAAACCAGAGACCGTCTGAGATGAATTAGCATCAAGAAGGTTAAAATACATAAAAATTCAATTATGAAATATCATCTTTCATAATATTTTGCAGCCAGCATAACATATTCAAACCTCAAATACTTACAACTTACTAAGTTAAGGAAATTTACCTGGCTGAACTCAGGTAAATTCTGTTGAGTATTTGGAGTTACTCCTGTTATTTCTTTCACACAGGAGTGGAAGGAACACAACTACAATAACTATAACAATCAAGAAGGATAATGAATACTGAAGTTAGATGATATTGAGGCTGAAGGTAACTCTGATCTAATTAAGGTGACATGCATGATGGTAATGTTAATAATATGTATATGAAATAATATGTATGATGGAGGTGGTGATAATAACATTACAAAAAGAAAACACTACCACATATCTTTCCATGTGGACGTGGTGGGGGGGATGCCTTTTGTCCACACATGCACACAGAAATTGACATCATTTCACTAACCACCAACACCTTTTATCTTCTCATGGTTTCTGCTGACTTAGGCCTAAACGCCTGTATCTGTTGGCATGTATATGCAGTTGTTGGTTAGTAACCAGCAGTACAACGTTCTTCAATCCCCTTCTCAACTGGAACTGGTCTTAATTACCATTTGATAATTATGATACATCCACTGCACGCAGAGATAATATTGATTCACTCAAGAATTCATGTTGTATGGTATTTGACAATATTTATTTACATTTAAGTAGTTACACATATAGCTGAATGTATATATATATATATATATATATATATATATATATATATATATATATATATATATGTATAGCTATGTATGTACACTACGTATGTACACTACGTAGCTATTTGTTAATTGGTGTACTTCTTTATGTGACTGTGGATGTCTAGCTGCTTGTTATACGCATAATGTTGTGTCACCCTCCCCTCAGTAGAAGTGTATAACCATTATAGCTCTGGGCAGACTTAATATCGATGAAGCCATTATTGTATCTGTTGTTGATTGTTGCTGTTGTTGTTATTGCAAGTGATAGTGGTTGTAGTGGCTATGATTGTGCTACCATTCTTGATGGAAAGGGTTCGTCATTAAGAGCTACCTTACCAATTTCTCTCTCTCTCTCTCTTTTTTACTGGCCCCCAATGATGGAAAAGATACAAGCACATTCATATAAATGTGTTCACAAATGTACTCATAAAATGGATGTAAAAAAATATCATCTGTTTCTGTGTCTAAAAATATACAGAGTTGGCTCTTCTAATAAGCCTGGCATTACATGCTGTTTGTCATCTTGTGAAGGTATTATACAGCAGAATGCAAAAAGATAGTTAACTACTGTGGCTTCTGTGCGTCAACATACAGAAATATACACATTCACACACACACACACACACACACACACACACACACACACACATGGGTAGTCATTTTTACAAAGGACATAGATTTATGTATACATAAAATTGCCATATACAATGATTGTATATATGACAAACATGCATTGAGAGGCATATCTACATACACAGGCACTCATACAAATAAGATCATGTAGCATTCAATCTTTTTTAAAGAAAATCAGCAATGTATGTGAAATAAAATAGCTAAGATTTGGAATTGAATATTGAAAATAAGTTTTATTTGCTGTAAATTATACACTATCAGTCCATTAATCTTCCTTTAACACTTTTAATACAAACCTGCCCGAGGCTGCCCTAGTTCTATAGTACAGACTTTCAAAATTTCATACATGTTCCAAATACCTGTTTAATAGTTCTTTCTCATTTTTGAGACAAGGTCAGAAAATTTAGGAGTAGGGGGCAAGTTGAGTACATTACTTCCAGTGCCTGACTGATACTTTGTTTCTTGGCCCCCAAAAAGATGACAGGCAAAACTGATGTTGATGGAATCACATAAGCTTAATAATGATAGCTATTTTACTAAATTCTTCATTATTTTCGAAATTAATTGAAACAGAGAGTGTGGGTGTGACCTCCTTTGGTCATGAATGGCCATGGGATTGCACCTAGAAAGTTACCCTCTCAGGCACAAGTCTGGGCAAGGTTGTTTATGGAAGACCAGCAGTCACCCACGCATACCAGCCTCCCCTCTCCACACCACCGATGTTATCCAAGGGAAAGGCAAAGGCTTATGCAGGTTGGCACCAGTGATGTTGCAGCTCATTTATTAACATGCAAGTGGCTGAGCACTCCACAGACACGGGTACCCTTAACGTAGTTCTCAGGGAGATTCAGCGTGACACAGAGTGTGACAAGGCTGGCCCTTTGAAATACAGGTACAACAGAAACAGGAAGAAAGAGTGAGAGAAAGTTGTGGTGAAAGAATACATCAGGGTTCACCGCCACCCTGTGCCGGAGCCTCATGGAGCTTTAGGTGTTTTCGCTCAATAAACACTCACAATGCCTGGTCTGGGAATCGAAACCACGATCCTACGACCGCGAGTCCACTGTACTAACCACTGGGCCATTGCGCCTCCTAGAGACAGTGTATTTCAACAGAAATATGGTAACAAAGGATTAAAGTGAACTTAAAACTTTCCATCAAAATTTCATGTTAATTTATGTTCCAAACATCAGAATTATTTTACTAAATTCTTCGTTATTTTCGTAATTAATTGAACCTAAGGTCATATAATCCAATAGATATATGGTAACAAAAGGGTGAAACCTTATCTGGGTTTTCCTTCTATTAAGATATGTATGATAAGGTTCAAGTATTGAAAACAATAGTGTTTTATCTGGAGGTCAATTATTTAGAGATCAATTATTTAGATATGACTCATGTTGAAGTTCTTTCAGTGAATCATATTGTACCAGGAATTAGGGGTTTTGACATCTATCCGCTAATTCCCTAGAAATGAATTTAGAACAGATGAGGTTTGTTTAAGCAAAGATTTCACTGTTGTACTAACAAAACAGCTGATTTAGATAGGATGTCTCTTATAAGTTTGTGTTGTGTTAGGGATTAGGGTTTGGATCATATGATCCCAAACTGTAAACTTTTGTTTAAAGAATGCTCTTGGGAAAAGCATGAAATTCACAACTTCATTTCTCCTCTTCTATAAATATGGGACTTTATACTTGAAGAGTATTTCTCCGTGTACCTTGTGTTTTCCTAGGGATTAGAACTTTAAAGTTATGTTTCCAACACTTACATCAATCTGGATTTATGCAGTAAAGGAGATGGCTTATTGTATTAGCAGGTGTAGCAATTATATGTAGGTGCTCTAAGTATCTCGTCAAGAAAAGCTTGTTGTTGCTCTTACTGTCAACTATCTCTTGTCATCTCTGCTCTTACACACCGATGTCAATTAAGCCTCAGTTGGCTCTTATGGATCAGTACTTAGGGCTTGCTTCTTTGCATGATGTAAACTTAGAATAGACCATACCTGAATAGGACTTCTGTCTATTGTAAGTAACATCCCCACCTAGGTGAATGAAATACTAGTCACCATCATCATCATCATCATTTTAACAACCACTTTTCCATGCTAGCATGGATTGAGCAGAATTTGTTGAGGAAGATTTTCTATAGCTATCTGCACTTCCTACCATCAACCCTCATCTGCTTGTCAGTAAAGGTAATATTTTCTCATAGCCAGAGATGTTTTCCATTGAAAACTTGAAACAAACAACATTGCTTGTAATACAGTGAGGACAAGTATCACATAGTGTCAATCAAGGGAACACCCAAAAACACATACAAATGCACACGCACACACTCACACACACACTCACACACACTTACACACACACACACTCACACACACACATGACTGTCTTTTTTAAGTTTCCATCTACCAGATTCACTCACAAGGTTTTGGTTGGTCCAGAGCTATAGTAGAAGAGAATCGTGCAAGGTGTTTGCACAGTGGGGTTGATCCCAAAATTATATGATTAGGAAAAAAGCTTCTTAACCACACAGCCGCACCTGTGCCTTGTAATGGATTTAAAACCCTTTTTTTAGTATATTGAAATACATTGCTTTGTTGCAATTAATTTTTTTTAAATAATGAACAGTTTAGTAAAATAATTTTGTCATTCTTATGTTGATGCATAGAATATAATTCACAGGAAATTTTAATGGAAAGTTTTAATTTAAATCACTTTAAAACAGGAAGTTTGCATCAAAGGACCAAAGATGGTCTCAGGTGGATTAGATCTAAAGGGTTACTCACGACCAATAATTAGGCAGTCCATTATTTTATTCCCTGTGCAATTTCATCTATTGTTTGAAAATAAGTGATTAGATGTCTGAGCTGACCCATAAATCCTGATCTCTTTGATCTAAAATCACATCATGTAATGTTTGGGATTATATTGTGCATTGGGGTAGCCCCAGCTTATTGTATCTAGATGAATGCTTAGCTTGTTATGTATATTTGAAGATTCTGATGGTAATTAAAAATGGTGGGGTGAATAATGTTACTCCAGTTTCTCAGTATCAACCTAGCTAAGAGATTTCACTGAATTGGGAGTTTTATAGTGTATCTCATAACAATGATGTACAAATTCGTTCTTAATACATTCTGCAGATTTGAATGTGAATAAACTAACTAATATTGTATTTTGCCTTAAGAAAACAACTTCTTTCAGATGTTGTGTGTTCACTATATTTGATAAACTGATGTAAGATGTCTGAGACTCCATAGTTTTTTGACCTTGTTGTGTCCCTTCAGTCAAAACTACTCTTGGATTAACCCTTTCGTTACTGTATTTATTTTGAGATGCTCTGTGTTTCCTTCAATTATTTTAAATATAACAAAGAATTTAGTAAAATAACTTAGTTATCATTAGGCTAGTGTTAGGAATATAAATTGTGACTAAGGTTTGGTGGCAGATTTTAATTCAAAACTTATGAAAACATGATATTTGTGCTCAGAGCCAGAGCTGGTTTCAGCTGGGTTGGTAACGAAAGGGTTAATGATGCTAAACAAGAATTGTAGCCCTTGTTTATAGAATTCAGCAAACAAATTATTCAGTGATGTATGCAAGCATGGGAACAGCAGGAATCAAAAAATATGATGTACATAATCATTCTTAAAATGTTCCTGCAGATATGAACCTGAATGTACTAATCGCTTTTGAATTTTGCCTTGAGAGAATAACTTCTCTTTTCAGATTTTGTGTTCACAATACACTCATTCAAATAAGGGACTTTTGATTCTTGCTATTCTCTATGCACATGACTATTTGTTATACTGTATAAATTTTGGTACATGTGTCTATTTTATGATTTGCCTTGGAGCAACAGTTTCAAACCTTAATTCTGTTTGCTATTGATTCTTGGCATACAGGAATGCATTAGGTAATTTCAGTAGTATTTCAGCCTATTGAACTGAATTCTAAATATGGAGGGTCTACTCTAGAAATATTACGACTTTCATTAAGATAAGACAAGAGCGAGAAAATGATAATCACTGTGCTGGATCTATAATGAAAAGTTAATCAGTTTATCACATTAATTAGAGAAATTCAAGTAATCAAGCTGAAATTATAATTGGATTTTTATAAAAAAAATCTCAGAGCTATTTTAGAAAATCTCATTTGCAAATATGCTAAGTTGATAATATGCACACATATGTCTAAATCGATGTGTGACTGTGTGCTTGCTTATACATGTAATGTGTATATGTATGAGTCTTTAATATATATATATATATATATTATATATATATATATATATATATATATATATATATATATATATATATGCATAAATATATACATATATAATATATATAACTATATATATATGTGTGTGTGTGTGTATACGCACACACACACACACATGTATACATACATGCATATATATATTTATGCACACATATACTTATATGTGCATATACATGTATGTGTGTGTTTTATAGAAAGTCCTAAAACATCATGACTTATCTAAAAAAAAAAATCCAAGGAGCACACAGATTTCTTTAATGCTTTTATGATCTGTTTGTATTTGTTTCTATATTGTTGTTGAGGCTGTAGTAATGGTAGTTGCTACTGCTGTTGCTGTTGCTGTTGAGTGAACGGTCTTCGTCCCAGAGCTTGCAAGATGGGAGAAGTCCAAAACATGGTCCTTTGCTATTCATAAAACCCACAGAAAAGAAAGCAGGTCAACCCCCGACACTGAGAGCATCGACGAATGGATGAATGCGCATCCAGGCTCAGCGGTTGCGTAGGAAGTCGGGGACAAAATACAGGAAGAGTGAGTGAGAGAAAGTTGGGGCAAAAGAGTACAACAGGGGTCACCACCACCCCCTGCCGGAGCCTCGTGGAGCTTTCGCTCAATAAACACATACAATGCCCGGTCTGGGAATCGAAACCACGATCCTCCGACCGTGAGTCCGCTGCCCTAACCACTGGGCCATTGCGCCTCCACTGATGCTGCTGCTTCTGTTGTTGTTGTTGTTGTTTAGCTCAGGGTGAAACCTGATCAGATTTATGATGAAAGGTATTCCATCCCATCCTTTCCTCTATCATATCTCAACAATTGTACACTGGGCCTTCATTTTATTTTTCAAAAACAGAAAGATGTTGGTGCTATTTCTAACATAACTAATGTCCGTGCAGAAGATTTCTCTGCTTGTGTGTTGCAAAAGCCATGATAATGTAGTTGGCGCAGCTTTTGTAGTCATTTGAATATTGCTTAGCACCAAATGAACATTAATTTCTGCATCAGGGCAGAAACTAATTGCAGTTCTGCTGTATTACTATTTTTATCATTTTGATTGGAGGGATGTAAGCCCTTACAGAGGGCCACTCCACAGAGAAGGTGGAAAAAAGAGTAAAAATACTGGCTTAATTGCTGGCTTTGTTCAATTTCTGTCAACCAAATCCACTCACAAACTTTGACTAACCCAGTGCTATAATAGAAAACCCAGTGGGACTGAACCTCTAAACTATGGAGTTGAGAAGTGACTTCTTAACTACACAGCCACATTGAGGAGCATAGGCTCGAAATGTCAAACCTCTTCCATTCTTCCTGAGCATCAAATTAATACACCTGCTTCTTCTCTCGCCTATCTTCATCTTTTGTTCTCTGTATATTTAAACTATTATTTATCATTTTTTCATCTTCTAACTTTTTCTTATTTCACTCATTAGACTGTGGCCATGCTGGAGTGCCTTGAGGAATTTTTTTAGTTACACTAATTGACCCCCAGCAGTTATTTTCTTTTCAAGCCTGTTACTTATTCTATCATTCTCTTTTGCTGAACCACTAAGTTACAACACCAGTTGCAAAGCGGTGGTAGGAGACAAATGCAAACTCAAACACACACACATACACACACGCACACACACACACACACACACACACACACACACACACACACACACACACCACACACACACACATGCACATACACACATGTACACATACACACTTATATATCTATATATATATATATAATAATATTAGGGAGTATAACTCCAAACTTACAGGGAAAAATTCAATTTAGTATCAAATCAAATATAAAATATAAAATATGAATTATATATATTATTTGTTACTTATGTATTGGTTTTTGGCTATCACTGTTTGAGTTGCATAATAGTGGTTTCATCTCCATTTCATATTTTATATATATGTATATATGCACACACACACATACACACACACACATGATGGACTTCTTTCAGTTTCTATCTACCAAATCTGCTAAGAAGGATTTTATCAACCTGAAGCTGTAGTAGAAGACCCTTACCCAAGGTGCCATGTCGTTGGGACCATGGCATTGGGAAGCAAGCTTCTTACCACACTGCCACATCTGCACTTATTTCCTTTTTTATGTAGTTTTCATAATTATTCCCTGTGTTATATCAAACTAGTGTAACCAATTATTCGGTGTTTCGTTGTTTCTTTTTCCCTCTCTTTTCTAAACTGGATATTTTGTTTGATTTAGAAAATAAAATGCTTGAATAAAATAAATCAGTATTAATCAATGACGTATTATTAATAGGTTAGCAGAAAAAGAAAATTTCAATGATAATAGGCTATCAACTCCTTATCGGTAAATCCAAATTAAATTAGCCATTTTGACTGGTGAAACATATTATTAATAAGCTACAGTTAGTGTGGTCAATTCATAATAATAGACTTTTGAAGAATTTAAAAGCTACATACAATAACAGTTGGGATGGAGTTTTATCTTTTTTGTTTTTCTCTGAGTAAAAGGTTTAATGTTAAATCGTTTTTAATATATAACCTGGCATAAAACCAAGCATTTATGTGTGTGTGTGTGTGTGTGTGTACATATATATATATATATATATATATATATAGATAGATATATAGATAGATAGATAGATAGATAGATAGATAAAAATCAAATGGAAATTGTAGTTAAGACACCTGTGTTGGTGACACGTAAAAAGCACCATCCGAATGTGGCAGATGCCAGCGCCGCCTGACTGGCATCCGTGTCGGTGACACGTAAAAGCACCAACCGATCGTGGCCATTTTCCAGCCTCCTCTGGCCCTGAGCCAGTGGCACATAAAAAACGCCCACTATATTCACTGAGTGGTTGGCGTTAGGAAGGGCATCCAGCTGTAGAAACACTGCCAAACTAGACTGGAGCCTGGTGCAGCCTTCATGGCTTACCAGACCCTGGTCGAACCGTCCAGGAAAACGGACGTTCAATGACGATGATGATGATGATGATATATATATATATATATATATAGACTCCAGGCCAGAAGGATGCCAAGAAGCAGACCAATCAGGAAAAGACAGTACACCTAGTTATGTCGGAATAATATACACAGACTTTAATAATTTGCAAATATCACCCCGGGTATATAAGTACTGGCAGACTGAAATTCCTGTAGCGCTTGTAGAAAATTAGATTCAGCTGAGTATACAGTTTGCTCTTAAATGCACAGTCCATAATAAACTTCAGAATATGCGAAAGGCATGTTTTGAGATAGGTGAATCAGTATTAGGTGAATTATAAATAACTAACAAATGAATAAATAACATATATATAGTTAATGAAGGTCATAATATATCCATTTTTCCCTTTTGTCATCTCATTTTCATATTACTGCTCTATACTCATCTAACACTTCATTCTGAAGAACACATATATTGAGTTCTACACCAGGTTGTTGGTCTCGCAGTGCCTAAGTGAAATGTGTGTGTGTGTGTGTGTATTTAGTGAAAACCTCATAATGTGCACATAAAAGCTCGTATGTCATCATTTGGCTACCCCATGGTATCCTATAGTGGGGTATATCCAGGGCTAGATACACATGAAGAACTTTTCACATAAGATCAATACAAGAATGATATAACAGGAGGATGGAAGATGACAGACTGGCTTCCATGCCGGTGGCACGTAAAAGGGCACCATTTGAGTGAGACCGTTACCAACATCGCCTTACCTGTGCTGGTGACATGTGTAAAAAGATTTGAGCGAGGTCGTTGCCAGTACCGCCTGACTGGCCCCACTACACTCTCGAAGTGGTTGGCATTAGGAAGGGCATCCAGCTGTAGAAACTCTGCCAGATCAAGATTGGAGCCTGGTGCAGCCATCTGGTTTGCCAGCCCTCATCCAAAATCGTCCAACCCATGCTAGCATGGAAAGCGGATGTTAAACGATGATGATGATGTAAGTATCATCAAACCACACATGTAATTACAAAAGAATTAGACCTTATTGTTGTTGAGAACAGCAGGCTAAATCTATTAAATGAAGTAGGCATTGAACTTTACATTCAGAAACTCAGAGTTCTGCATGTCAGTGTTCCATAACAGTGCCAGTTAAGATATCCATGCATGTACATATATGTGTACAAATATATTTAACATCCCCATCATAATGATGCTATCTCCATGTTGCCATGTTGTATGCATTAAATGTGTTTTCCCAACACAGTATTTTTTCAATCATGGAATGCCTTTTGCCAATTCTTTCATCTGGTTCGACTTCTTCAGAGATCAACTTTCAGCATTTTCTCCCAATTTTCTCCCTTGTCTTCTTCCTCATCTGCAGATTCCTTTCATTTTTCTTTTTTTTCTTTCTCCCAATATATTTGTGGTGAATCATTCATGCACATTATTTCCAAATGCTTTAGCATACAAACAAAATAGAATTATCAACTCTGACATGGACAACACATCTGTCAAATGTCCAATCATTTTAACACTGTATTAACATGCAGATGTGTCAGAAGCATATCCCAAATACAAAATTTTCTGTGACCATGTTGTTATTAGTAACATTAATGTTACAGTTTACCACAGGAATTTCACTCATTCACTCTCTCTCTCACTCTGAGTTATATACATCTATAGTATATATTTGGACATGGGCGATCATTGTATTCTTTCTTGTCTTGAGGTTTACAGCCAAACGGTTGGGTGGATTTGCATAAAATATGGCACACATGTGGAGACAGGTGCATAGATTAGAATGCGGTTTGTATTTTTTTCTTAGCCCCCATAGTTAGCAAGAAAATTGATTAAAACTTTTTTCTAATGGAATTCCTCTGTTTATTCTACCATTAAAACAACCAGTTGCTCACACAGCTTGCATATACCATTTCGCTAGCAACAAAAGGAGTACAGGATGACAGTCAGCCAAAACTTTCGCTATGCTTTCTCTCTTCTTTCTACCAGGTCTAGCTACCATGTAGAGGTCTGAACTTAATTTTCATACACATATTTGCATTTCAAAAATTTAACATAATTTTTTTCCATAAATCAACAATCATAAAAATTTTATTCACCCTCTTTCTCTCTCACACACACACATGCAAGCACGCATGCATGTGTGCACACACGCAATCACACACACACACACACGTCCATTTCATATATCTTTTTTCAGTTTCTGCTCTCTGCAAATAAAATTTTTACAGATACAACTGCTTACAAAAATAGGGATTAATGTATAATTTCTTTCTATGTTCATAATTAAATCAATGTTTTAATGATTAGACAGAGGTCCGATAGAATAGCTCTCAGAAACAGACTGCATACAAATTCTTTCTTCACAACCCCTGAAGCTGTATTCTGACAGGGGTGGGGGGAGTCAGGAAATTTTCATACATCTGGAGGCCCCAATCGAAACAGGGGACCCAAAATGATAAGGTTGAGAAACGCTGTTGTAGATTATGCCTAACCGAAAACGATCACAGCCACATCATCCAAACAGACCAGGTGAAACTGGGCTTAGATGCTAGTATATAAATATATATAATATATATGTATGTATGTATGTGTATATACATATATATATATACATACATACATACATACATATATATGTATGTATGTACGTATGTATGTATGTGACATATTCAGTGACACTTTTTGTTTTCATGTGTGTTCTTACTCCACTTAATTCATTCCTTGTTTGTGTGTGTGTGTGCATGTTTGCGTGTGCATCAAAGTTTTTAGCAGCAGTGTGGCCTACCCTTCATCCCCATCTTCTCACCCCATTGTGCTACTGCTGCCCTAAGACCCCCCCCCACACACAAAAAACTGGTACAGTTCCTGCATTCCTCTGTGTGTGTGTGTTACCATTGTGGTAATTGTTGTTGTTTGTTGTTGTTATTGTCATTGTTGGCACTGCCTCTGCTGCTCACGTTGTTAGTTGTGTTGTGGACATTGCTATGGCCGTCCATGAAATTTCATCTGGGTGTGTGTATGGATTCGCTTCATCTGTTGCATGTACTCATGACTTTTATACAGTTCTATTTATTCATTTTATCTATCGCTATACCTTATATTTATCACAGGTATGTGACAGATATATTTATATATTTATTTATCTATTCATATATTTATGAAATTTCATGGATGGCCATAACAATGTCAACAATACAACTAACAATGTGAGCAGCAGCAGCAGTGCCAACGATGACAATAACAACAACAACTACAGCTATCACGATGGCCACACCGTGAGTGAACACATACACACAGAGGAATACAGGAACAGTACCATTCTTTTTTTTACTAGTCTTACGATAGCAGCAGCACAATAGGGTGGGAGAATGGGACTAAAAACTATGACACACACACAAGCATACACACACACACACACACACACACACATGCACACATGCACACACACACACACATACACACACACACACACACACACAAGGACACAAATGCATGCGCACATAAGGATACACATCTTAGAAGAAAAGAATGGAGTAAGTAAAGCAAGAACACACACGAAAATGAAAAGTGTTGCTGAAGAGGTCACAGATGTGTGATGAAGATTTCTGGACAATGGACATGAGTGAAAATAAGAACAGTAATAAACAAGGGAAGAAAAAATATATAGTGCGTGTGTTTATTTGGCCAAAAAGAAAAACATGATGACTGTCCCAAAATACAACAATATCGGTTTCAACACATGATTTTACTTAGAAATCTTGCAAAAACGAAATGATATATATATATATATATACTATATATATATATATGTATATGCAATGAGCTACTTTCAGTTTCCATCAAATAAATTAACACTGATGAAGACACTTGTTGAAGCTGCCTTACCTAAAATCATGCAGGTGGGGAACAAACTTTTGAACCAAACAAAATGTGTGTGTGCATGTGTGTGTGTGTGTGTGTGTGTGTGGTGTGTGTGTGTGAGCAGTATTTAGTTTCATAAATAAAGTGTCTTGCTCAATGACACAACACACTGCTGGGAATTGAACTCATGACCTTACAATTGTGAGCCAAATACCCTAACCACTGAGCTACACGTGTTCACATCTACTTGCAAAAGTAGAAATGCTGTTTCCTATTGTGGTGTGTGTGGTGTGTGTGTGTACATGTGTAGTTGTGAATATATATATATATATATATATATTATATATAATGTTGTTATCATCATCGCCGTCGTTGTTGTCATCGTCATTTAATGTCCGCTTTCCATGCGGGCATGGGTTGGATGGTTTGACTGGCAAGCCAGAAGGCTGTACCAGGCTCCAGTCTGATCTAGCAAAGTTTCTACAGCTGGATGCCCTTCCTAACGCCAACCACACCAGGAGTGTAGTGGGTGCTTTTTTCATGCCACCAGCACGAGGACCAATCTGGTGGCCCTGGCATCAATCATGCTTGAATGGTACTTTTTATGTGCCACTGGCACAATATATAAAAAAGGACCATAGAATGAACTTAATCATCCAAACACACACCATCATAAAAAGCAAGAGACAGCCCAAATCTATGAAAGTCTCCTAACACAAGCCCGAGTATGCTCAACAACAACACAGAAGCCATCAGTAGAAAAATGTGGAAGACCCAACTGTGTGATATGTGTCAATTTAATTGAGAGATCAGAGTTCTCCTTCAACCAGGAACAATGTTTCACAGTTGAAAGCAGCTTCACATGTGTTTCGGAGAACCTGATATCCACACTAACCTGCTCTGGGTGTCAAGAGCAATACATTGGCCAAACAAAAAAGAATCTACGTCAAAGGATGGCTCTGCACAGATCCCAGATAAAAATTCCAATAAACAGAAAAATAGCATTCAGCCAACACAACATTTGCACCAATAACAAAAATTCAAGCTTCAGAATTTTTCTCCTCTATCAATTCAAGGACAATACAGCCTGTAGCCAATGAATTAGTAAAGAGTCTCTCTTTATTATAAAATACAGACCCCTTTTGAATGCATCTACAACAAATGACATCCACCATGACCTTAGAATAACATGCTCGCAAATATTAAAAATGATACATTCAAAAGAGATACCCAAGAATTCATTAAAAAACAGTCCCAATCACTGCTATAGTCCTCAACGACTCACTTTTAGGTCACTTGAGCATTTAACATCCTGCTACTATCCTACCATCCTGCATTTTCTTATTATTCTTTCTCTTCTTCTCTATCTCCTTCTTCTTCGTCTTCTTCCTCCCTGCCATCTCTTTCCTTACTTTACTACTACTGCTGTTTAGAATAACACCTAAGCAAATATTATAAACAACACATTCAAAAGAGAAACCTCAAGAATTCAATCACTACTACCATCCACAACAGTCACTTCCAGTGCACTTGACCATTTAACATCCTACTATTACCATACCACTCCTGCCTTATTTCTTCTTCTTCTTCTTCTTCTGATTCTGATGATGATGATGATGATGATGATGATGAGGATGATGATGATATTTTTTTATAAAATTATTTTAGCAGTTTTTACCTTGACTTTTTTCCATATATATATCAACTCATGTGTTTCTTTTCAACATTCTACATATATATAAATAATATGTATGTGTGTGGGTTTGGGTAATATATATATATATATTATATATATATATATATTATATATACATATATATATATAATAATATATATATTATATATATATATATATATATATGTGTATTTATAGGGAGAGACAAACAGATATACATACATAAATGTATGTATATATAAAAGTGTGTATATATTTATATAAAGACATAAGTACACATGCTCAGCTGTTGCTGTGTGGTAATAAACTTTCTTCCCAAGCACATGGTTCTGGGTTCAGTTCCACTGTGTGACACCATTGGCAAGTACCTTCTATAGCCTCAGGCCAACCAAATCCTTGAGAGAGGATTTGGTAGATGGAAACGTAGAGAAGCCAATTGCATGTGTGTGTGTGTGCGTAATATATATATATATATATAATTTCAACAATTGAGGGCAAAATTAATTAATTATTAATCAATTCACCAAGTGTTCAGTATGCAAAGGGACCATTCAAGGCGAATTCAAATTATTACATTATATAAAAGGGCTTAGTAAAATAAATTACTTTGCCGCATACTGAACTCATTAGAAATAGCAGCCAAAAAACTTTTTTAAAGCTATTTCTAATACTTAAAGAAAATCTCTCTCATATATAGTGTTTGCTTAATTCAACTCACAAAAGTTTGGGGGTAAGGACATCGAAAAATCAAATGCTAAGGTTATTCGAGAACGTACGTTTCAAGATTAGTCAAAACAACATTTCTATCATCGGCTCAGAAATTCCTTGGTTTGGATTTGGAAACACTGAAAATAAGAACATACCCTTTCGAAGATCTGCTTCCAACTAACAGTGCCAACAAATTCAAATAAGCAAGCGAAGAGTCTCTGTTCCCCCCTTTCCACCAGCGTGGGTTAAAATCATCAAACACTATGCTTATTTCGGTAAAATCCGAAGCATTAATTAGAGGGAGATTAATTATAATTTCAACAATTGAGGGCAAAATTAATTAATTATTAATCAATTTCACCAAGTGTTCAGTATGCAAAGGGACCATTCAAGGCGAATTCAAATTATTACATTATATAAAAGGGCTTAGTAAAATAAATTACTTTGCCGCATACTGAACTCATTAGAAATAGCAGCCAAAAAACTTTTTTAAAGCTATTTCTAATACTTAAGAAAATCTCTCTCATATATAGTGTTTGCTTAATTCAACTCACAAAAGTTTGGGGGTAAGGACATCGAAAAATCAAATGCTAAGGTTATTCGAGAACGTACGTTTCAAGATTAGTCGAAACAACATTTCTATCATCGGCTCAGAAATTCCTTGGTTTGGATTTGGAAACACTGAAAATAAGAACATACCCTTTCGAAGATCTGCTTCCAACTAACAGTGCCAACAAATTCAAATAAGCAAGCGAAGAGTCTCTGTTCCCCCCTTTCCACCAGCGTGGGTTAAAATCATCAAACACTATGCTTATTTCGGTAAAATCCGAAGCATTAATTAGAGGGAGATTAATTATAATTTCAACAATTGAGGGCAAAATTAATTAATTATTAATCAATTTCACCAAGTGTTCAGTATGCAAAGGGACCATTCAAGGCGAATTCAAATTATTACATTATATAAAAGGGCTTAGTATTTTCAGTGTTTCCAAATCCAAACCAAGGAATTTCTGAGCCGATGATAGAAATGTTGTTTTGACTAATCTTGAAACGTACGTTCTCGAATAACCTTAGCATTTGATTTTTCGATGTCCTTACCCCCAAACTTTTGTGAGTTGAATTAAGCAAACACTATATATGAGAGAGATTTTCTTTAAGTATTAGAAATAGCTTTAAAAAAGTTTTTTGGCTGCTATTTCTAATGAGTTCAGTATGCGGCAAAGTAATTTATTTTACTAAGCCCTTTTATATAATGTAATAATTTGAATTCGCCTTGAATGGTCCCTTTGCATACTGAACACTTGGTGAAATTGATTAATAATTAATTAATTTTGCCCTCAATTGTTGAAATTATAATTATCTCCCTCTAATTAATGCTTCGGATTTTACCGAAATAAGCATAGTGTTTGATGATTTTAACCCACGCTGGTGGAAAGGGGGGAACAGAGACTCTTCGCTTGCTTATTTGAATTTGTTGGCACTGTTAGTTGGAAGCAGATCTTCGAAAGGGTATGTTCTTATTTTCAGTGTTTCCAAATCCAACCAAGGAATTTCTGAGCCGATGATAGAAATGTTGTTTTGACTAATCTTGAAACGTACGTTCTCGAATAACCTTAGCATTTGATTTTTCGATGTCCTTACCCCCAAACTTTTGTGAGTTGAATTAAGCAAACACTATATATGAGAGAGATTTTCTTTAAGTATTAGAAATAGCTTTTAAAAAAGTTTTTTGGCTGCTATTTCTAATGAGTTCAGTATGCGGCAAAGTAATTTATTTTACTAAGCCCTTTTATATAATGTAATAATTTGAATTCGCCTTGAATGGTGCCTTTGCATACTGAACACTTGGTGAAATTGATTAATAATTAATTAATTTTGCCCTCAATTGTTGAAATTATAATAATCTCCCTCTAATTAATGCTTCGGATTTTACCGAAATAAGCATAGTGTTTGATGATTTTAACCCACGCTGGTGGAAAGGGGGGAACAGAGACTCTTCGCTTGCTTATTTGAATTTGTTGGCACTGTTAGTTGGAAGCAGATCTTCGAAAGGGTATGTTCTTATTTTCAGTGTTTCCAAATCCAAACCAAGGAATTCTGAGCCGATGATAGAAATGTTGTTTTGACTAATCTTGAAACGTACGTTCTCGAATAACCTTAGCATTTGATTTTTCGATGTCCTTACCCCCAAACTTTTGTGAGTTGAATAAGCAAACACTATATATGAGAGAGATTTTCTTTAAGTATTAGAAATAGCTTTTAAAAAAGTTTTTTGGCTGCTATTTCTAATGAGTTCAGATGCGGCAAAGTAATTTATTTTACTAAGCCCTTTTATATAATGTAATAATTTGAATTCGCCTTGAATGGTGCCTTTGCATACTGAACACTTGGTGAAATTGATTAATAATTAATTAATTTTGCCCTCAATTGTTGAAATTATAATTAATCTCCCTCTAATTAATGCTTCGGATTTTACCGAAATAAGCATAGTGTTTGATGATTTTAACCCACGCTGGTGGAAAGGGGGGAACAGAGACTCTTCGCTTGCTTATTTGAATTTGTTGGCACTGTTAGTTGGAAGCAGATCTTCGAAAGGGTATGTTCTTATTTTCAGTGTTTCCAAATCCAAACCAAGGAATTTCTGAGCCGATGATAGAAATGTTGTTTTGACTAATCTTGAAACATACGTTCTCGAATAACCTTAGCATTTGATTTTTCGATGTCCTTACCCCCAAACTTTTGTGAGTTGAATTAAGCAAACACTATATATGAGAGAGATTTTCTTTAAGTATTAGAAATAGCTTTAAAAAAGTTTTTTGGCTGCTATTTCTAATGAGTTCAGTATGCGGCAAAGTAATTTATTTTACTAAGCCCTTTTATATAATATATATATATATATATATATATATACATACATATGCTTATATATGGAAAATAGACATTAGATGATGATGATGATGATGATATAAACTGACCATTTTAATCTTTTATGTTTGTGATTGACTTTTATCTACCAACTATTTGTGATGTCAGTAATTGCTATATATTGTGTAGCTAAACAAGGAACTCTCTTTAATTCAACACAGCCAACAAGGTACATAGTCACCAAAACATGTAGATGTCTTGTGAAATAACTTATGGTAAAAATGCTTTATTTTTTATACGTCATATATTTGTCATCACATTCTGTTGTTTGTTTGACAAAAACTAATATGGTTTGTTTAATTTACATAAGTATTCAGATTGTCATAGCCCTGAGTACCAGTTGAATTGTCATACACTCGCCGTATTAAACTGTTTCAATTAAATGAATTAAAATCAACTGTCTACCTTCGTGAGCATCTATCTACCATGCGCACATACACACATTTAAATTAATGTAGTTAGGAAGTTTGCCTTACAACCGTTTGGTTTCTGTTTCAATCCCATATTATATAATA
>NC_043003.1:102419107-102449107 GCF_006345805.1 Octopus sinensis | reverse complement strand
AAATATTGCATGAAATTTAAATCATATTAAATTTGTTTTGATATGATTTGAATAAAATGATTCTGGAAATTTCCGTTTTCATGATGAGTTAAAACAACAACACTTTGTGTTTATAAACAACCGATGTCACAAGAGTCATGTATTGATGGTATTCTTACCATTTCAATGAATTAATTTCTATTGACGTTCAGATTTTGATGTATTTTTTTTATGTTCTTTTCAATTGTGTTGTAAAAGTTTGTAGTTAAAAGTCTTTGTGAGTGTGAAAGTTTATGAAACAATAATTCTGTTTCCATTATTAACCCAACGAAATTACTAAAAATGCATCCAGTAGATCTTTGAACGTCCCTGAAGTTGTTTGGGAAAGTGTTAAAAAGTTGTGGGCTCTGGAGTTTAAGCTGTTACAGTATGGGGTTGTTATTTGAGTGGGATAGAACAGGATTTTTTATATTATGCAATAGCAGCCAGTGTGATGATTGGTATAGCTTTCAGTCTCAAAACTGGGAACTAGACCTTCAAAGATACATATGTAGACGTTTTCAAAGAATATTTGGACAAGTTTTTATCCCAGGTACCAGATGAACCCACATCACAGCAGAAAATACGAAGAAGAGCAGTTGTTTCCAACTCGCTACTTCATGACAAACAATTCCAGAGAGAAAGCCAGTCAGTGAATAGGAAATAAAAATCAGTCATACTAAAGACTGTGCCCCAGAATGGCTACAACCTCTGGCTGAAGTCAGATAAAGAAAATAATGAAATGTGGCCCTATGGAACAGGAATGTCTACAATGATTCCAGAAATAGTTATATATTGACTTTCTCTACAATTGAATTTTTTTTTTTGTGTGTGTACAGGAGAATTTGAACTCATTATCTATTTACAGTTAAGTAGATTGAGCAATTTTGAGATAAATGCATCTGTGGTTAAGTAGCTTGCTTCCCAACCATACCGTTTTGAGCTCAATCCTTCTGTGCAGCATATTGGGTGCCTTCAGATTGATGAAAGCCCTGTGATTTGATTTAATAGAGAGAAACTAAAATAAATCTATCATGTGTGTGTGTGTGTGTGTGTGTGTTCTTGTCACCTCATCTTGATAGTGTGTGATTGTTGTAAGTGTGTGTCACCATCATGCAAGCAGTGTCCTTCATTGACGGTCTTGTGTAAATATGTCTAGCCATGGAGAAATATTATCTTGCTGGAAAAGAGTTGAGGGTTGGCAACAGAAAGGCATCTAATTGTAGAAAATCTGCCTCATTGAAAAGATAGTGGTGGTGGTGGTGGTGGCAGATGTTGAGGAGGATATTTATTCTGTCCAACTCTGAAATTTAAAAGTAAAATCTAGCTTTTGAATGTTATATAAATTTATGTAAAATTTATAAGTCTGATGGATGTTATAGCAGCATAAATGGTGGGAAAATTGAAGCAAAATAGTTTGTGGTAGTTAGTAATGTGATATTACAACTCTGAGTTCAAATCCCACTGGAATCAGTTGACTTTCATCTATTCAAATTCGTTAGCATTAGTACCAGATATGTGCAATCATCTATCCTCCTCCTCTACAATTTATGGCCATGTGCACATGTGAGAAATCAATACTTACCCCTTTCAGAGATGTTGCAGTAGCTTACACAATTATTTGAGCTCATGAACCATTTTAAAGATATCATTACAAGAGCAGTCAATGACTGAAACAGTCAACTGCCTCGAATCCTACTGGCTTGGAGTTTGCTTCCCATCTTCTCCAAATTGATGAAATGACTTGAAAATAAATTTGTTTGTTTTCTTTTTTATATTTGGAAAAGGTCTTTTTTTCTTTTCACCAATTAACCACACACTATATGCTCATTCTTTACATCAGCTTAGTCTTATTTTAGTGTCCTTTGTCTGAAATTTTTCACCACACATCTTGTGACCTTTTCAGTGACTCTCCATCCTATGTGTCTCCTCCTGTTCTGTTTAGTTCATTCTGTCTTTCTGTGGTTAATTGGCAAAAAAAAAAAAAGAAAAAAAATGATGATCCCCAAATATAACAATATGTTTCAGTACACAATTTCTCATCGGGAATTTTGCAAAACAAATACATAAACATAATTTACTTGTGTTCTAGCAAAGAAAGAAATCAATAAGGTGAGGATATTATGAGCATTGGGACATTATTGATCTTTTTTAACCTATTAAATATATCTGAAGTATTAGGATGATAAGATATATTTGAATATTTTCATGTTGAAAAGGATTATTATTTCCTGATTTGTATGAAACTGGGATCAGTGCAGGCATAGCTAAGTAGTTTAAAAGTTTGCTTCCCATCAATGTGGACTTAGGTTCAGTCCTACTGCACAGCACCTTGGGCAAGTGTCTTCTACTCTTGCCCAGGCATACCAAATCCTTATAAATGGATTTTATAGATGGAAATTGAAAAGAAACCCATCATGTACATATGTATGTATGTATGTATGTATGTATGTATGTATGCATGCATACACAAGTCTATGTATACCCTTGTCTTGACCTTATGTGATGGTTATAAGCAAGCATTGTCATCATACAAATGATATCCCTGAAAAACATGTCTGACCATGGGAGATATTACCTTACTTGGAAGCAGGTGGGCATTGGAGGCAGGAAGGGTTCAAATCTGCCTCAGCAAATTCTGTCTAATCCTTGCAAGCATGAAAAAGAAGAAGAAGAAGAAGAAGAAGAGAAGAAGAAGAAGAAGAAGAAGAAGAAGAAGGTGGTGGCGGCGGCGGCGGTGGCGGAGGCGGCGGCGGCAATGACGACAGCGATGACGAAGATGATAAAATACCAGTTTACACAATTATTTGTGTTAGCACAAATATTCTAACATAATTAAATATCATTTCATTGATGTGTACAATGATTTGAAATGCTTAGTTTATTGAAAGCTGTGTTTGTTTAAGACATATACAGCTGTCAAAAAGAACTAAAACCTCTGTTGATAAACACTAAAACCTAACTTGATAAATAGATTGTGCTGGAATACTCCACCTTATTCTGGCTTAAATTCATATCTCAGTGCTTGCTGAACCGGATTTGGTTTCTTGTTTAATTCTAAATAAACTTCCTTTTTCCATTTACTTCCTTGAACCTTTCAACCTACTACATAACCTATTGCCATGAGTGATTTTAGGGATTTTTACATTAGCAATTGTTGTGAAATGCTAGTGCTCCCAAATTCTGTTTCTGGAACCAGCTCAAGGACACTGTCCTCTGCTGCACCATTAACTCAAATACCTGAGAGACAATCGCTGAGGATTGCCCATAGTGGTGGCATGTTATCATCAAAGGAGTAAACCAGATGGGAAATAACAGCCAAGGCGCAGAGATCTGATGTCAGACACAAAGAACAACTCACATTTCCTTGTTCTCTTCCAACCCTCCTTTCTGATAAACTCCCCCAGCTCTTCTATACTGCCCTTAGCATGAACAACCACTTCAGGTACCAGCACCCTCCACATCCATCAAGATGAAGAGGCTCACTCACTCATTATAGATTAACTACTCAGACACAAATTAATGCAGCTGATGATAATGATCGTAGAATAGTTAAAGGTGCAGTAAATGGGTTGATAGGTTAGAAACGAAAGGAGCAAAGCTTTTTTCATGGTCAAAGATACTTATGTCATGTCTAGTATTCTGATTTGTCGTTAGGAATTTGGATAATCTCTTCTGCCTGCTTCACACTCTGAAAATAGTTCAGTTTACTGTTCTATAAATATTTAATATTCAATGATAACCAACAGTTACTGCCCATCTAATCCTTCGTCTCATCAGCAGAACTTTCATTCTTCAGACCTTCACCTCCCTCCCCCCTCTCTCTCTCTCTTTCTCTCTTTCATAGATATTATCATTTATCTTTTTATTCCAATCATCACCAGATAATTTCTCAGTTCCACCCAATATTCTTCAGCCAAATCTTTGAATATTAGACTGGAAAGAGCACAATAGGGTAGAAGAAAACTCTTGGTGAGTCCCGTCATGTCTATTAGGTCATCTGAACTCATGTTTGATTGAGAGAATGAGGTTTTCATTTGATTTGCACCAGTAATACTCATGATAAACATCTTATTATTAGACCCCATACTTACTAATTCAGCCATCTTTCAGTGAGTTACAGAAGGTAAGCTCTTTCATTCATTTTTATCCTTTCAATAATAATAATAATAATAATAATAATAATAACAATAATAATAATAATAATAATAATGATCTTATTACATAGAGTGCTCAGGTGCACTACAACTCAACAGAAAAGCTTAAAAGAAAGTACAGAACACAGTCAAACACAGTCAAAAGTCAAGTAAAGGAAAACAACATTGATGGTTAGAAGTATGTGTATAGTACATAGAATTAAGACAAAAAGACAGGAAAGTGAACATTGAGAGTCATAAAGAGGAACAGATGGAATACACCAGGAGTAGTATTGGCTAATTTCAGAGAGCAGGGAATTTTTCAAGGCTGTTGAGTCCTCACAGCTAACCACTGATCCAGGTAGTTTATTCAGTGCTTCAATAATTCTGAGCATGAAAAAAATGTTTCTGAAAGTCTTGAGTGCTGTGCTGTTTTAAAATTTTATAAGTATATCCACAAGTGATAGAGGCATTGAATTCAAAATTCTGGCAAAAGTTGTTGAAGAGATGGCGAATAATCTTGTGAGCTTCTACCAAGTTACCTGCTGAGTATTCAAGCTTTAGTGTATTGATACCCAAAGGATTGAGATGTCCAACATATTATTGTGACTGATGAACATATGGGCTGTACCAAACTAGATGGAAATAATTTTTTTAAAAGGACGGAATTAGCAGAGTTGAGAGAGCATCTGACATTGTTTTGTGGTATTTGAATTCCAACACACTGCACTACAAGTTCAAATCCTGCCAAGGTCAGTTTTACCTTTCATCCTTTCAGTGTCAATAAAAAGAGTACCAATTCAAAGTGATGGATTGGAAGAACTGTAAGAATGTCAGACCAGAAGCCAGAGAGTGTTTGTTCCAGTTCCATGCATTCTGCGCTCAAGATCTCCCATGGTTTATTTGAGTGGTAGATTTAATCAATTGCCTAATTTAACACCACCACCTGGTACATTGGATAGCTTTAATGAAGTCCATTTTGTTGCAAATATTCAAGTCAGGTTTCTTGTTTGAGGACACCTTGATCCCTTCCCATCTATCTTGGAGGGCCTATAACAGGCCATAGGCACAACCCGAATAACTTACTTAGGTCTGAAGAGAGAAAATAGAAAGCTTCTGACAATGCAGAAAGTTTAATAAAACCTTTCTATTTCAGGCGCAAAGGCCCATATTCAGAAGAAAAGAATAGTCTTGGAAATGTCCATGTTATGTAGATTCTGATTCAAATTCCCTAGTGTTATGGAAATTAGAATGAGTCAACAGAACTACATAACTGGACATTTTCCATACTGTTTTTCTTCTGAAGATGAGCTTTTATTAAACTTTCTGCATTGTCAGAAACTTACTGCATTTTCTCTCTTTTTAGTGTCTTTGATATTACAATGCTTCAAGCAAACCACAACGCTCTTATTTAGGTTTGTCATGAGCCCTTAACCTGCTTTCAATGGTGTGTAAGTGACTGAGGTTACAACACCCTCACCCTTAAAAAACTGAGACACTTCTTCATCACAGGGTTAACTTCCCAGCCACTGCTGAAACTCATTTACAGCTGAGTGGAGAGAAGCAGTATGAAGAGAAGTGTCTTGCTCAAGAACACAACACACCATCCAGAATGGAAATGGAAACCACAACCATATAATTGTGAATGCAACACTTTTTTACTCCAGAATAAATGAAAAAAAAATATAAGAAATCACTGTATATTGATTTGTATACATTCTTTTATTGGTAAAAACAAAGATCATGAACCAAAGTACTTTCATTATTACTGGGTTATTAAAAGTAGTGATCCGGCAAAATCATTAGCATGGTAGACGAAATACTTAGCAGCATTTTGTCTGTCTATACATTCTGAGTTCAAATTCTGCAGAGTTCAACTTTGCATTTCGTCCTTTCGGGGTTGATAAAATAAGTACTTAAAATAAGACTTACCTGCTCTCTTGAACTTGCTGGTCTTGTGCGAAAATACGAAATTATTATTACTGGGTTATTAGTCATATAGTCTGCCTTCACTATTGGTTAAAAGGTAAATACAGAGAGTACCAAAACATAAACTGAAATCACATATTACTGACTGTTAGACAATACTTCACATACACCCACGTATATATGCATACATATGATAGATCGTTAGCCACTACACACATTTTTTTTCTCCCCTTGTTTTTTTCTGTGTCCCTTTCTGTAGAAGAGCGTAGGCTCGAAACATAAAAGACTTTTTCTATTCCTGAGTGTTAAACTAATACATCTGTTTGTTTTGTACATCACCTGTCTTCGTCTTTTGTTTTTTTCGTAAACTCTCCCCACATATACATACATACATACAGACACACATTGCTGGCTGTTAGTGTTTATGCATTCATGTGCACAGTACTGTTAGCCTAAAGCATGCACACTTCTTCCCTATCGACAGCAACTTGACACCTTGCTGTTTTCTCTCTCTTCCCCTAAATTTATATAAACAAGATATTTTCCTGTAATGAGTGTTTGCTTTAAATCTATGATAGCCTGTGATGACTTTGTAAAGTGGTTATGAAACTCCAACACAAATCTGTGTTAATGCAATGAGATAAAGCTGTTTTAACATTTAGAATTTAGCTGCACACTCTCTGACTGAGAATGAAGCTGTAAATATCTACAGCAGCATTGGTGGTGGTGGTGGTGGTGGTGGTGGTGATGGTGGTGGTGGGTGTTGAGGAAACACTGTAAGAAGATAGAGCAAAAAAGCCACTACTCTGCTGTTTTTGTATTATTCTTCGATTAACATACACTCTCATACATACACACACACACACACACACACACACACACACACACACACACACACATGTATTTACATTTACAGTAAAACATAAATAAAAGTTGACACATATTAGAACTGCTTTCAAACTTCGTTCTGTAATTTTGCTGCGCAAAGACAGAATTCACTGAAATATGGTTGACATATTTTGTTTCACATATTGCTCATCCAAAGAATGGAAGTTCTAAACCTGAGATCGATAATGCTGATGGTGCTGGCTTTGACAAAGCATTTTTGGTCATCATGGAATCTTTCATAATTAAGTAAGATTCCCTCTTGATATTTTATGCCTTGAGTGCATAAAGGATGGGACAGGCAGTTATAACACTCACAAGACCTAACCAAATCCTTTAGTTTTACAAATCTGAAACAAATACTCTTGCTTGTTACTAGGCATTTATATAGCTTTTTGGTGCCTTTCTAAAGATTTCCCACAGCTAAGTAAACACACTACATTATTATGTTATATTCTCTCTCATTACAAAACCACTCATGGTGCACATTTACAGCTAGATGGATTCAGCTGACATGAGTAAATGGTTTTGCTATGTATATAGCGCTAGGTCAGCAATGAAATGTATAAATGGTCAAGCTCTTTAGTCAATAGTCTGGACATTCTATTAACTTGGCCAGCTGTGATTCTATAGCAAGTGAATTTCTCTTATTTTCTCTTATTTCGCTTTGACAGCCTAGATGCAAAATAATTATAATGTACCTCCATGTATTTCCTGATTGAGCAACTGAGGTAAAATATCTAATTGTAAACCAAACTGCCAAACTGCTACAATGTAAATGCAAATTGTTGTTATCTGTAGACTTATTCTTCATGTGCTGACATGGAAATAAGGAAATGGGTGTAATAATAAGTAAACCAACAAATGAAAATATCATCATCATTTAGAATATATATCTCTATATCTCTTATTATAAAAGGCAGATTTTATCTGCCTCCCTTTGTAAGTTATAGAAATCTACAATATAGGATTTCTTCAATTACAATTTACCTAGCATTTTTAAGAGTAGAATGCATCGGGTCATGCCAGGTCCAGTTTTTAAAATTTAAACTCCAATTAAGCAAAATTTACAGAAAACTCACATTCTGGTGTGTATGTCAAATGCTTTTCTTAGTCTGGTTTACAGCACATGCAAACGCACACACACAGTGTGCAACGAATAAAGTGAAACTAGATGTAATATTTAAAAAGAAAGCAGCAAACAGAAACAAATAAATACATAATGATTTACTCCTCACACAATTTCTTCAATTAGACTTTACCTATGATTTTTCCAAGAAATTCCATTGGTTCATGCCATACAAAATTTCTTTCAATTTCACCCCCAATTAAGACAAAATTCGAGAAAACTCAATATTTTAACATTTCACTTTGAAGCCTTTACTCTGCCTATTACTTCCACTTCCTCTTTAGACACATAGACACGCTAATATATACGACAGTGTCAATTGTTGACAGATATTGTAAGCTAACGTGTGTGTGTGTGTGTGTGTGTGTGCGCGTGTGTGTCTGTGTGTGTGTGTGTGTGCGTGTGTGTGAGGGTGCGTGTGTGTGTGTGTGTGTGTGTGTGACAGAGACGACCCATTCAGACTGGTCATCCTTTTTGCTAGAAGATCACAAGAAGAAGGACTATTCATTATAATACATCAGTTCCATCGGACAACTGCACAAACATTTGCCATTTTACACATGTTTGTAAACAAATTCCTTTCTTTTAGAATTTCAATTCATTTACTTTTTCAATTCATACAAAGTTATTTAGGACGAATATAACATCTAAAGTTATCTCTAAGAAGCAGAAAGATCGCCCAAAAGTGTATATAGATATTTAAATGTATTTATATATTCATCTATACACAGATGTATGTATAATGTGTGTGTATATATTTCCATAGAGGTAACCATTCACTCCATACAAAGTTATTTAGGACGAATATAAGATCTAAAGTTATCTCTAAGAAACAGAAAGATCGCCCAAAAGTGTATATAGATATTTAAATGTATTTATATATTCATCTATGCACACATGTATGTATAATGTGTGTGTATATATTTCCATAGAGGTAACCATTCACTCCGCACAAAGTTTTTTAGGACGAAAATAACATCTAAAGTTATCTCTAAGAAGCAGAAAGATCGTCCAAAAGTGTATATAGATATTTAAATGTATTTATATATTCATCTATACACACATGTATGTATAATGTGTGTGTATATATTTCCATAGAGGTAACCATTCACTCCATACAAAGTTTTTTAGGACGAAAATCTTTATATATAAAAGAAAGGTTGTGTGTCTGTCTACTCCGATTTAGATTCCTAACTACTCCCACATTTTGCGATGCAGTTTAACCAAAACCGAGTATCTTATAGTCGTGATTCATATCGAGCCCTTCTGGGTATTAGCGCGCGTCTACGATGAGTCTATGATTTTACAAATAATTTACCATCATTTTTTCCCATTTTAATGCATTTTTTAAAATTAAGGGAAGTAACTCTCAAACTTTACACCAATATGCGTGCTCATATGCGACGTAATATCACATCAGCAGCATTTCCTCACACCCTCATTGCACTTGGCGAAGGCAAAATACCAGGGGATGAAAATGGTAATATTGCCATCGATTCCATTTGTACCATTGTTAAGACGGCTTCTGATGCAGTGTTCCAAGATCTACAAGCTAATTATCAGAATATGGATTGGATTGGCAAAATGGCTATACTGGCCCCGAGGAATAAAACTGTTCACCATATTAATGATGAAATGCTAAAACTCATTCCTGGGGAAGTCTATGTATATCAGTCTATCGATACAACTCCTGACCCAGAGGACGTCATCAACTATCCAATAGAGGTACTCAATTCCTTTGAGCACCCCGGACTACCACCACACATTCTCAAACTTAAAGTTGGTGCCCCTATAATGCTCATCAGAAATTTGGTTCCCCCAAAACAATGCAATGGCACACGTTTGATCGTTAAGTCCTTATCTCCCAGCGTAAACTTATATCAATATTTGCCTGAATAATCATCATCATTCAGTGCAATCATTAACAGTACTTTCAAGTAATTCAGCCCCGAGCAACGCCGGGCAATTCTGCTAGTATATATATAAACAGCAAAATGTCTGTGTGCGTGTCCTTTATACAAATCCACAATTTTTCAGTTAGAGGGCTCGCACTTTCTATGGTCATTCAAAACCGTCCAAGGGTGGTCGTGCACATTTCTCCAGTCACCCTGCAAAGCCATTAAAAATTCAATAGAAGTGACTTTTTGTGAATTTTCTATCCAAAACTCAATCAAAATGCCCAAAACTTGATATGCCAATTGAATGCCAGCTAGCTGTATGTGATTGGTCGGAGATTTAGACAGTACTCGTGTGTATGTGCGCATGCAGCTGTGTATGCATGCACTAGCACTATGACCTGGCATTACTGGGTCATAGTGCTAGTATATATATATATATATATATATATATATAGGACAGGTTTCTTCCAGTTTCCTTTTACCAAATCTACTCATAAGGCTTTGGTCAGCCACGGGCCAAAGTAGAAGACACTTATCCAAGATGCTGCAGAGTAGGGCTGAATCCAATGCCACACTGTTGAGAAACAAGGTCTCAATCAAACCACCATGCCTTTATCCACATCTATATTTATCTCCGCACCTGCACCTTTATTCACACTTGCACCTTCATAAAATTTTAAGACTGTTTAAGATACATTACAATTTCCTCTATAAATTCTTCCCCTGAATCAAATAAATTCTTGGTTTTTAAATCTACTATCAAAATCTTCCACCTTCCTACTCAAACAGTTCCTTTATCCATGAGCTACATTTGTTTAAAACTTACACATCTCTTTATCTGTCTTACATTTTCTATTGGCCCTATTTAAGAATACAACATTATAAACCCTTTTGACGCCAACCTGCTTAATACCACTCCTGGTTCTGTGATAGAAATTTCCTGCTTTAGAAGTATCTAAATTAAAACCTTCCAATAAAATTCCATGTTCCTTTATGTTCCAAATACCAGCTTAATAAAGGCAAAGTTATTGTAGTATATTCTTAATTATTTTCAAAATTAAATAAACAAAAGCAGTGTATTTCAACAAAAAACATGGTAACAAAAGGGTAAAATATTACTAGAAATCGTTATTTTACTAAATTATTCAGGTTTACTATCAGAACCCTCAGAGAATCCACAGCCCATTTTGTGATACAGTGTCAGTCATAAGCATCTCCCTGCTCAGTAATAATATCCTGTATTTCCTTCATAATCAATTGATAAACTTTGAGAAAGTCTTGTCTATTCTCTTTGGTCATGTTTTCCCTTCTGGACTGTTTTCTCATCCTGGCTTGTGCAAAATATTTTTGCTTATTATCTTTGTTCATATTTTGGCTTCTTTCTTGATTAACAATTCTTATTGTTTCCATATTAGCTTCAGCTTCCTTGTTTGTCATACAACTCTCCTCTCTCTCTCTCTCTCTCTCTCTATATATATATATATATATATATATATATATATATATATATATATTGTTATCGCACACACTTTTTTACTCTTCCTTTTTTACAGTATGTTAGATTTTTACACCACAGGAAAGTATTGTTAGTAATTCTATATAATAGAGCTTAAAACTTCTAAAGCTGAAAATATCCTCTCACTATATTGAGACAGGGAGTAAAAAAGAATATTATGGTGGTGAGAGAGAACATTTAATAGAGTGAAAAAGTATGTAAATGGTATTGATGAAAACCATGATTATGATGATGATGAGGAGGAGGAGGAGGAGGATGAAAACCCTAAATATATGTTAGATTTATGAGGGAGCTTCTAGCTTAACATGTTAGAAATTGCTGCCAAATTTCTTCAAATTACATGCTACTTTTCTTCAAATTACCTGCTACTATTGTATAAAAGGAAGAACACATTGTGGTCCTAATTAGGAAAAATAAAACAGGACGGTAACATCCGACATACCTTTGGTAAAAGGTCTGCTCAATAAAGACTGTCCTGGCAGTAAACATAAAAAATAACAACGATATTTTGTTAAATAACGAGTTTATTTTTGCTATAATCAATTAAACCGGATTAAACAAACTTTAATCATCAATGTTTTCCACATGTATTTGTGATGAATTTTTACTCAATCTTCTGATTATGTATCTCTCACCATGATTTCATACAACTTGCACACCATACTCCTAGTGTCACATCCATGTCCTCCTCCTCTTTCTCTATTCCTGCTGTATCTGATATACTTCAAAATATTATTTCATCTTTTTTCATCTTCATTTCATTAATAATTATATCTTTTTACTCATCTTCATTCTTTTCCTACTAACCTTTACAGAAACATATTTCTAACAAGAAGTGACAGCTTATGTGTTTCAATTATTTTCAAAACAATCAACACTGGATGTATTTCATAAACTAATAGCAATTTTTATACCTATTTGTATATTAAGCCATTATATAGAATATATCATCAAAAGCAGTTTCTTGCATCTAGCTATCATGGATTTTTACTTAGGCACAGGCATAGTCGATGGTTAAAATGTTCACTTCCCAACCACATTGGTTTCAGGTTCAGTTCTACTAAATGGCCCTTTGGGTGAGTGTCATCTATTATAGCCCCAGGTCAGCCTAAGCTTTATGACTGGATTTGGTAAACAGAAACAGTAAGAAGCCCATCATATGGGTGTGTTTGTGTGTGTGTGTGTGTGTGTGTATTTGTGCTGCTTTGTCTTGAAATTATGTAATGGTTGTAAACAAGTCACTTTTATACAAGTTGTGTCCATTGTTTCCAGCCTTCCATAGCAACATGTTCAGCCACAAAGAAATATCACTTTGCTTGTAAACAGATGAAGGTTGCTGACAGGAAAAGCATGAGCTTCATCAGATTCCAACAGACCCATGCAAGCATGGCAAAGTGGTCATTAAAACTATGATGATAGGATCTCAGTTAGTTTATCATTCGTGCAATACAAAAGTCTCGGTTATGATTTTAATATAAATATGAACACTTTTGAATTGACAGGCGAATTAGGAGGTGGTTGGTTTCCATGGGGTTAACTAAATTTTTCTAAAGACTCATAAAAGAAGAGTTACCAGCATTAAATTAACACCATACTAGGAGGAGATTTATCTCATTTGTTTAGCATTTCATAATCTGGCACTAATCCAGAATCTGAAATGTGAAACAAACAAGATAAATATCATTCTAGATAAGGTATAATTTGTTCAATGTTGGTAATTTTTCCTATAAAGCATATGAGGTAAACAGTGGCAGGTAGAATTAAGTCTCTTGTCAAAAATCCTGACAGAACATTTGTGGCATGATACAAACACATGACCTATGACCCAGATATTCAAGTATTGTCCATTCTGTTATTTCACTTCTATACATTAATCACCAGCACTTGATTATTGACCCCAGGTGAAAATATGAATTTAAGCAGGGCTGAATTTGAATAGAATATATGAAGTATTTATTATACTGTAAAATATTTTGGGTATTTTAACAAATATTCTCTTTGTTTTGGTTAAAGATATTAATCTATAACTTTAACTTATAATTTTAAGGTGACGAGCTGGCAGAAATGTTAGCACACTGGGCGAAATGCATAGCTGTATTTCGTCTGCTGTTACATTCTGAGTTCAAATTCCGCCGAGGTCGACTTTGCCTTTCATCCCTTCGGGGTCGATAAATTAAGTACCAGTTACGCACTGGGGTTGATATAATTAACTTAATCCGTTTGTCTGTCCTTGTTTGTCCCCTCTGTGTTTAGCCCCTTGTGGGTAGTAAAGAAATAGGTATTAATTTATAACTTTTTCTGATGACAAAACCACAAATTTACTAGCACTCCAACTGATGTACAAGGATTTTAAAAATTGATTTAAGCAACCCTTTCACAAAGGTTTGTTAAATCAGTTTAACCCTAACCTACATACTATGGTTGGTTAAACCAATTTAACAAGTCTGGTACTTAACTATAACTAATTGATAACAGAACTGTAAAATGTCTGCAGGATTTGAAGTGAGAATGCAATGAATTTTAATAAAAGACTGCAACACCATTAGTCCAACACTTTACCATTTTTGGACCTTCATTGCTATTCTTCATTTAGATCTTTTTTTTATTCTGTTATAAAACAGAAGTCTACTATCTGATTTTTTTTCCATGAGGCATTATTATAATGGCTTTGAAGCAACAAAAATGATGGCTTATTAAACAAAGAATCAAAACTATTCCATGCAAGAATGGGAAAGTGGATGGAAGACAGTATAAAAAGACAACAAAAAACATGTCAATGCATAATTTGGCTTTTGAGAAAGATTTAAATATTCCCTGTGGGGCTTACAGCCAGTCATATTGTGACATGTGGAAGAGGTACTTGAGGGGTAACAGTGATTTAATATGTCTTTACAGTTTCATGAGCAATCAGTGCATTAATACGAGCAGCAACAATGACAATGTCTGTAGCAAAGGACTTAACAACTACAACAACAGACTCAATATTATTGAGAGCATAACAACAACAACAACAAGAGGAACAGCATGTTAAAATAGCAATGAAATTACAACAGTCACAAAAATAACATCAGCAATATTTAGCTTTTGTTCTTTTACATTCATAATAACATTACTTTTATGGCCTTTTGTTTTTGTTTAGTTTTTCCTTTTTTTGGTGGGGGTGTTTCTCTAATACAATATTCCATCCATTAGTCTGTGCTAACATAAGATGACTAGATTTACAAATTTAAACTTTATTTTATTGCCTTATGAAGAATGACAAATGGTGTCTGTCTTTTCAGCAAGATAAACAAAAATAGGGGGAAAAAATCACTAACAGCATTATAGCCATCATCATCATCATCATCCTGACCATCACCACCATCACCACCATCACCACCATCACCACCACCACCAGCATTGTGTGACACTGGGGTGCTTTTATGTGCCTCAGACATGGGTGCCATTTGTGTGACCCTGGTATCTGCCACGATTGTGATTTTGCTTAGCTTGATGGGTCTTCTTTTCAAGCACGACATAATGCCAACACTTGAAAGGAACTCAGCCACTATGCCTCCATGAGGACTAATGCTCAAAAGGAACTCAGTCACTTTGCCTCTGTGAGGCCCAAGACTTGAAAGGTTTTCTTTACATGCCACTAGCACAGGTGCCAGTTACCACGACTATGATTTCACTTGGCTTGACTGGTCCTCTCCAGCACAGCACATCACCAAAGGTCTTGGTCACTTGTCATTGCTCTGTGAGGCTCAAAGTTTAAAGATCATGCTCGTCTAATATCTTCCTGGGTCTACCTCTACCACAGGTTCCCTCCACAGTTAGAGATCGGCACTTCTTTACACAGCTGTCCTCGTCCATACACATCACATGACCATACCAGCACATTCGTCTCTCTTGCACACCACATCTGATGCCTCTTATGCCTAACTTTTCTCTCAAGATGCTGTCGAATATGCACACTGACATTGCACATTCAGCAAAGCATACTGGCAGTATTTCTTTCAAACCTATGCATGTCCTCAGCTGTCACAGCCCATGTTTCACATGGGCTGTGACAGCTGAGAACATGCATAGGTTTGAAAGAAATGAGGCCATGCAGCATAGCTGTTCACACACAGGCATCAAACAATTTACCTTTCCCTCTGAAAGAGAGGTCCTTTGTTGTTACTAACTCGGTCACCTAGATAACAGAAGTTTCCTACTACCTCAAGCTTGCCCCCTGGAGTCTATTTCCTGTACATTTTCAACAGTTATTGTACTTGTGCATCTTCCACGTACAAAAGCTAGTTTCCCTGTTAACCTTCCTGTGATATTGCTGCACTTTTTATGTGTTCAAAGCTTACACTGGGTGCTTCTTAAAGAGTTTCTACCATCACCTTTTCTACAGATCGAGCAAGGCCATCTACCTGAAGAGATTTGTGATTTGTCTGCCTTCCAAAATATAAAACCAACATAGAGAATAATTTTGTTTTCATTACATATATTCTTTTTACTTCTTAAATATTGTTTTCTTTAATTTACTTTTAGGTAATAAATACTTTTCTTTTGAAAATGAAGTATTCATTTCATTATTTTGTACTAGGGTCGGTTGAACAGTTCATAGGCTGATTAAGAAAGAGTGTGAAATTCAGCACACACCACACACATTAATTTCAGCTCTTCTTATGAATAACTGCATTGTTTCTCTCCAAGTAAACTGGCAGCTGATTGTCCAAAGAAGACTTCAAAAGTAACTAGTTGTGATTTCTCTTGAAAATCGACAAAATTTGACATCATGCTGTTATCAAAGTACCTACAGAAAAAGGGTTTATCCTCCAAGGATATGCATGCTGACATGATTTCCAAATTAGTAGCAACCCCATGGCAACATGATGTTGACTTGTTTTGGCCAACAGGATGAAAGCTTCTTCACCAAGGGGATCCAAGCATTGCAGCACCAATGGAAGAAGGGTGTGAACTGCAAGGATAGGGATGGGGGGGTCTATGTGGAAAAATGAACCTCATTTGATCACATTCCATGAGAGTATCTTGGTCAGCCTATGAACTTTTCTGCCATCACCTCATGTAAGCAACAAGAAATTTGATAAAATTTGCCTTTTATCCTTTTGGGGTCAATAAATTAAGTACCAGTGAAACACAGAAGTCAATGTAATCAACTTGTCCCTGCCCCCAAAATTTTAGGCCTTGTGCCTAGACTAGAATCGATTATCATTATTATTATCATCATATTATCATCATCGTGGAGGCGCAATGGCCCAGTGGTTAGGGCAGCCGACTCACGGTCATAGGATCACACCTAAAGCTCCACAAGGCTCGGGCAGTGGGTGTTGGTGATCCCTGCTGTACTCTTTCACCACTGTTTCTCTCACTCTTTCTTCTGTTGGCCTGCTCGCTTAGCCAGCGGGGTGACGTCATTTGAAGGCTAAAACAATACGAAGCGCATTGTAACCAGCGATGTGTAGCAACATCTGATAGCCTGGTCGGTCACGCTGATCACGTGGTGGAAATCATCATCATCATCATCCTCATTGTTTGATGGATTTTGCTTTATTTATTTCAAATCACGTTATGTTTTCCTAAAATATTTGCAGCCATGTCAGAAATATTTTCTCATCTTTATAACAAAAATATTGTTGTTGCTGGCATTATTACTTGTTGATGTTGTCATTTGATGGCAAGGTTACGAGCAGGAAATCCCGGCATGCAATTAATTTGGAACTATTTTCATCCACATGAATTCTGCCATAGAGTGCAAGTCGTGATGTGCACCAGTGTGTTGTTTAAATGATGTATGAGCTGTTAGTAGGTGGAGGTGGGCGTTTGCTTTTCCATCTTTTTATCTTAACACACAAACAGAAACACACACACACAACACATGTAAAATGTATGTATGCTAACACAGGTACAAACACTCAGACACACACACACACACATACACACACACACACACAACACATGAACATGTATGTATGCTAACACAGGTACAAACACTCAGACACACACACACACACACACACACACACACACACACACACACACATATTATAAGTATAAGCATGCATACTACATGAATACACAAATTTGCAACAATGTGGTTAAGACGTTTTCTGCAAAACCACATGGCTTCGGGTTCAGTCCCATCATGTAGCACTTTGAGTAAGCACCATCTACTATTGTCCTTGGTCAACCAAAGCGTTGTAAATGGATTTGGTTGATAGAAACTAAAAGAAGCCCATCATATATATGTATGCATATATATATATATACATGTATAAGTTTATATAGTTACTTTAAAGAACTGTTACTGAGTATCTCTCTTTGAGAGATTTAGAAATAATATATATATATATATATATATATATATATATAACTTTATAAATACAAGGGTAAAAATTATTAAATAATTTATAGCAGTGGTTAGCATGTATAATAAAAGTCAGAGACAAATATTTTAAAATATAATAGTGTATAAAATATACACAAAGAGAAAACCACCATGTGGATTTCTTACATCCTAAAAATGGCAGTCAAAGCCCCAAGCCACAAGAAATATTTCAGTTAACCTTGTAAGATTAACTGAAATATTTATTCACTCAAATGTCTTGCTCGTGTACAAAGCAGCGTGCTTTAATGTTAGAATGTTTTTTCGTGGTTTTGGACTTTGATTGCCATTTTTAGCATGTAAAGAATCCACATGGTGGTTTTTCTCTCTGTATATATTTCATACACTATCATATATGTGTGTGTGTGTGTGTGTCTGTGTGTGTGTCTGTGTATGTGTGTGTGTATATATATATATATATATTTCTCCACCGTCCCTCTATTAATTTTGCCCGACCAAGTCTCGCTCTCTCGTCTATATCAACCTTCGAGTATTCGCGGTGCACCCGCCCTGCCCACCCCCACCCCCACCACCAATACCGGATATCTCTATATTTTTGCTCCATCTATACCCGATGTCGCTTCTCCCACCACCATTATAGGTGTCTACTCTTCGAACCTCCCTCTTCAATACGCTATTTCACCATGCATTACCCCTCTCGTGATATCCTACGTTCTACTTGCCTAGAACCTGTCATCGTTTCTCTGAACCACCCCTCCCCACTGGTGCTCCCCTATATTTCTGCACCCCACCCACATAAAAAGCACCATCCGAACGTGGCCGATGCCAGCACCGCCCCGACTGGCTTCTGTGCAGGTGGCACGTTAAAAGCACCAACCGACCGTGGCCGATGCCAGACCCCTCTGGCACTTGTGCAGGTGGCACGTAAAAAGCACCCACTACACTCACGGAGTGGTTGGCGTTAGGAAGGGCATCCAGCTGTAGAAACACTGCCAGACCAGACTGGAGCCTGGGGCAGCCGTCCAACCCGTGCTAGCGCAGAAAACGGACGTTAAACGATGATGATGATGATGATGATGATGCTATATATATGTATGTATGTATATACGTATATATGTATATATATATATATATATATGCATGTATATGTGTGTACATGTGTGTACATGTGTGTACATGTGTGTGTGTGTGTGTGTGTGTGTGTGCGTTTTTGCATTGCATAATAGTTGTAAATGAGTGTCACTGACATACAAGCTTTGTCATTCGTTTTTTTCATTTCCGATATTTTGTGCAAACATGGCCATTGGGAAATACTACCTTAATTAGGAAACAGGAGAGGTTTGGTGACAGGAATGGTATTTGGCCATAGAAAAATCTTTTTCCATAAACATTGTCCAACCTTGCAAGCATGGAGAAGTGTAAGTTAAGACATAGAAAACAAAAGAAATACATCAACATGTCTACCTTCCTGTTTCAATATGTATTTCCATACACATATGCATTCAGATTCATGAGTTTCTTTGTGTGTGTGTGTGTGTGTGTGTGTGTGATGAGATACTTTCATTTTGTGGCTACCAAATTCACTCATAAGCTGTTGGTGAGCCCAAGACTATTGTACAAGACGCTTGCCCAAAGTGCCAATGTATGGGACTGAACCTAAAACCTGAAATTAAAGCTAACTTCTCTATCACACAGCCATATATATATATATATGTGTGTGTGTGTGGTGTGTGTGTGTGTGTGTGTATATATATATATGTATGTATGTATATATATATATATATATATATATATATATATATATATATATATATATATATATATATATAATAGCAGCAATAACAGTTAAATATGTAGGTTGTGTATAATGTGTACATCCTATATACATACATATATATAAATATATAAATATATATGTATGTATGTATGTATGTATGATTGTGTGTGTGTGTGTGTGTGTAGATAGATACACACATGCACACACATGCACACTCACACACCACAACACATGCTATACACACATCCGTGCATAATTATTATTAAGCTGTTGTTGCTACTGACTGTTATTCTTAGACCACTGCTGTAGTCACAGCTGAGTGAACGTACAGGCTGTGTTCATTCTTTTTCTCTCTTCTGTATAACCTTGTAACATTATTACTTTATCAAAGCTAGTTCTGAAATTGCTCAAATACTTAACAGTAGGAATGAGTAGGTTCTTGGAGAGCAAGATAATTACTTAATAGTTATCAAGGAGATTGTTATAGAACTTAAATACCTCTTCTTAAATTTTATTTCTCCTATTCATTTTAGTATTATTTTTTTAAAGGCAATCATTTAAAATATTTAAGATTTCTGTCTTGTTTTTTTTTTCTACTTAGATTTTATTAATTAAATACGACTTATTTTAATTCATTTTTGTATTTGGTTTTACAAGATTCTTGTTGTGAAATGTGTGTTGAGACAGATTTTGTTGTATCTTGGGAGGGTCATTATACCAATAAGAAACACATGCACTGATTTTATTTCACTTTTATGATTATTATTATTATTTTATTATTATTATTATTATTATTATTATTATTATTATTATTATTAGTCAAACCATGTAACCAATTAACTAATTGTTTATTTGATTACTTGTTCAGTGAATCAATCAGTCAGCTAGGTTCATCAGAGTTCTTTCATCACTATTCATGACCTCATCTATAACATGCATTCACTATTCATAATCATCATTATCATTATCAAAATTAATTTAAAAAATCACTTTTAACCATTGTTATTCTATCAATCATTTTTTAAAAACTCTTTAACATGATGTGATTGATGGGGTTCTCTTAGTTTGTTTTTTACCAATTAGTCAAAAAGTAAAGTTCAACCTCCATGATCATCTATCTTTTAAGAAAATCTAAGAACTAACCCAGATGTTTACAACAGATAAACTCTGCTAAAGATGTCCAAAAATCTGGTGGTGGTGTTAATCCTAGCAAAGTACTAAGTATACCAGTCATAAATCCAGAACATAAAGACTGGCTTTCCTGAATGTGCTAGTCTGGACATGGAACAAACACAAGGGGTCATCCAGATCTATCATCTAGATAGAGTGTTCATTACATTACCTGATAGAGATAGTGTAGGGTGTTGACATTTTAAACTGGTTGGCTGCACAGGCCACAAATTTATGATTGGCACAGTCATAAACAGGAACCCTTCAATCGAAAGTTTAATGTGTCTTTCCCAACACAAAAAGACTACAGAAACTGGATTAGCAATTATGTACTTAGTTCTGTACTCTTGGTGTCAACAAGGACAAAGAGATGATTTCCAGGCAACCTAAGCCTTTCAATGCTAAAAAGGCACTACTGGTTCATGGCAAATTCTTACAGGCATAGAAGGGCCATCGGGTAAGACCGAGATGTGCACAAAGTAATGAAACTGTACAACACATACTCATCAGTCAGAGTGTTGCTCGCTTGTGGAGTTATGTTGAACAGATGTCACATGTAGGATGAAATTGGCTATCAAGTATGTCTGTTGTGAGAATCAGTTCAAAACCCAGCCCTAACAAGGCAGGGCAGGTGGTGTGTCTTTGTCTAATAGTGATGGCAATAAAGGTTGTGTGCTAAAAGAATTGACTGACACTTTCTCCTTCTGTCAAGCTCTCATCAACTTTTTCAAGTTCACTTAAAAAAATGAATGAAAGTGGAAAGGGAAGTGCTCTTCCTCTGCAAATTTGTCAAAATTAGACTTTGACAAAAATGGTTAGGATGAATGGAATTACTCTAAGCATCTGCCTGTAGATTGAAGAACAACAGCTTGGAAAGGGCTTGTATCTTTGGTGGTCAGGGTGATCTTTGATCTGAGGGACTCCTTGTTGGCCCTGATGGGGGCTCTAGTATATCATAGGCACTGAATCATCAATGTGTTCACATATTCTCAACAAGATTATGTATTTCCAACTGAAGTTTCCTATGACAGGAACAAAACATGTGACAATGTCTCTATGATAAGATCTCAAACTGCAGGGCTCCACCAACAAAATGACACATAATCAAAACAATAAGCAATTTGCTGTCTTGCAGACTCATTCAGTCCATGCCTGTATAGCAATGCAGATGTTAAGGCAATGATGATGATGATGATGATGATCTTTTTATTGTGTTAACAAATGTTTAAATTACTGGACTTAATCAATCAATATTTCATTCATCTCATGCAAATGCAATAAATAGAGTTAATTGCCTGACTATTCATAATCATAAATATCCTGTCACTGGACAATTAACCTTATTGATTTGTGACACAGAAGGAAGAAATGATGTTGTGAAGAGTATGCCTTTCCTAAAGGCATTAACAATGTAAGCAAAATGAAATAACTCTATCAGGAATCTAAAAATCTCACAGTATTTCTTTGAATAAGTGTAGTCAGAACTGTGTGCTTTATAAGTTTGGTTTCCAACCACATGGTTTCAGGTCCAGTCCCACTGCAGAGCACCTTGGACTGATGGACTCTCCCGTTGAAGATGACATATGAGCATTCAGCTTTTGCTTCATATATACATATATAGTGGAATCTCAGTTTGTGAACGATTTTTTGAACATAAAACATCTGGGATGATGAATGGTGTCTCAAGTGATGAACATCGAAGCTGGTAAAAGAGGTTGGCAACAAGATAGGGGTATCAACAGGTGAGTGTGAGTTGCTGCCTAGCTTTCACTCAGTGCATACTCCAGATGGAATTCTCCATGTCTTCTCTTGAATTTCCTATAGGAAAAATAGTTTTGGTTTACAAACATTTTGGATGACAAATGACCTTCAGGAAAGAATTAAATTCATAAACCAAGTTTCCACTGTATATATATGTGTATGTGTACATGTGTCTGTGTGTGTGTGTGTGTGGTGTGTGTGTGTGTGTGTGTGTATGTATGTATTTGTGCGTGTGTGTGTGTATGTAAGTAAAGGTAAGATCCAAGGATCAAGGTGTAGGAAAATAGTAAGCTTCAAGCAGTTCGTAGAAGGTATAAAAAACAACTTTCAGGAACAGTAATAGTCTATTGATGTAGAAGGTTGTAAGTTTTTCCTGTATCAAAATCCAAAGTTAGGAAATGGAATAGATAAGGTCTAGGCTACATATGTTTCATAGCTAGAACAACCTTAGATGTAGTAATTATCCAAACGAGGGGTAATCTGTGCTAGCTACTCATTGGGCCAAATATACCTTAATCAAAAGAAGTTTGTTGTCAAGGGATCCCATGTTGACTCACAGATGATTCGAGTAGCTAGTGGATTACCCCTTGTTTAGATAATTACTACATTTAAGGTTCTGCTAGCTATGAAACATATGTAGTTTGGATCTTAACTACTCCACTCCCTAACTTTGGATATGTGTATATATGTGTGTGTGTATATTTATATGTATATATACATATATATGTGTATATATGTGTGTATATATGTTTATATATATGTATATGTGTATATATGTGTATCTAAACTGTCCAACGAACGGGAACATGAAACTCTGAGTAGCAGATTTTTTTGATACTTTTGTGATATTTTTTTCAGCTTTAATAATAAAGCATATTACTCTATATCGATATTCTAGTACTAATGTTTTTTGCACCTTGTTTCACATCTGTGTGCTTACTTTGATATATATATATATATATATATGCACATATGCACACACACAAACACAAACACACACACACACACACACACACATACACATATATATAAGATGATAATTTATTTTCAAACACGAAAGTGCTGATAGAACAGCAAAGAGTGGATCAGGTATCCATACAAAGCGGATTAATTTGTCAGTGGGTAGTTTAGCTTAATTGGTAAAGCACTTGACCTGTAATCAAAGGGATGTGAGTTTGAGTCTCGTGGCTGGTTGCTGACAAATTTTTCTGCTTTGTATGGATATTTTATCCACTCTGTGTGGTTCTATCAACGTTTATGCATTTGAAAATAAATTGTCATCGCATTTGTATCTCACAATACACATTTCAATGCTTCTAAAACAAACATTAATTTTTTACATTTATCATAGTATATATGTATATATACACACACACATTTATGTGTGTGTGTGAGAGAGAGAGAGAGAGAGAGAGAGAGAGAGGGAGCATATGTATGTGTATGTCTTCTTGTCTTGACACAGAACAATAGTCATTTGTCGTACAAGTACTGCCTGCTAATTTCTATTAAAAAATGTGTCTGGTCATTGGGAAATATTACCTAGCTTGGTAACAGGTGAGTGTTAGCAAGTGGAAGGGCATCCAGTTATAAGAAAAAAAAAACATCTGCCCCAAAAAATTCCATCTGATTCATCTGAGCATAGAATAGCAGACACTAAAACGATGCTGCTGATGATGATGACAATAACAACAATGACAATGACAACAACGATGATGATGATGACAGAGGGTGATGGCAGAGGATGATGCAGATTTTTTTGCTGATAACTGCAGAATGAAATTCCAAAACAAAATAAGAGAGACTAAATCTATCACCAACTGTATATCTAAAGTAATTTATTAAATTATTAACAAAATATACAAATTAATTAGCTGGTAAATGGTTATGGAGTGGAATAGATTTATGTAAAAATCTTCACAGAATATAGATTACATCAAGATAAAATTTACTTGTCTATTTTCTTGTTTTATTGTCAAGCCTCTCCTTGTAATGACATCACTGACATCACCATCACAACCACCACTGCAACAACAACAATAACAACAGTAACACACACTGTTGACATTACTGTTGTTGCTAAAATCACTATCACTCACCCCTCCCCCATATTCACTCATCAACCCACTTTAAATTGGAAATGTTCAATAATGTCTTCAGTTAATCACAAACAACAGAACGCGATTGTAGCAGAATAACAGGCTTGACAAGTACTGCTCCCCAACTACACACACATACATACATACATACATTTATATATGCTACCATCTCTCTCTCTCTCTCTCTCTTCTCTCTCATTATCTATCTATCTGTCAGTCTCTCTTTCTCTGTCTCTCTGTCCCTCTCTCTCTCTCTCTCTCTCTCTCTATCTTTCATTTCAATACCAACACTATCACCACCACTACTACCACCACCACCACCACCAACAGCAACATCATCATTACAACAGACTTTATTACCATCTGCCAGCACCAAACATCAACACTAGAAACCACCAACAGAGCCCCACCAATGCTTCCTCCACAACACTACAAGCTACCAACAAATCCAATTCTTCATTAACACCACAAAGTACCAACAGACCCAATTCTTCCTCCACAGCACTACAAACCACCAACAGACCCAATTCTTCCTTCACAGCACTACAAACCACCAACAGACCCAATTCTTCCTCCACAGCACTACAAACCACCAACAGACCCAATTCTTCCTCCACATCACTACAAACCACCAACAGATCCAATTCTTCCTCCACAGCTCTACAAACTACCAGCAGACCCAATTCTTCCTCCACAGCTCTACAAACTACCAGCAGACCCAATTCTTCCTCCACAGCACTACAAACCACCAACAGACCCAATTCTTCCTCCACAGCACTACAAAGTACCAACAGACCCAATTCTTCCTCCACAGCACTACAAACCACCAACAGATCCAATTCTTCCTCCACAAGCACTACAAACCACCAACAGATCCAATTCTTCCTCCACAATGCTATAAACCATCAACAGACCCAACACTTCCTCCACAGCACTACAAACCAACAGAAGCCAATGCTTCCTCCACAACACTGCCACCCTACTGCACCTCCACTCCCCACCAATTAAACTCACTATTTATCTCAATCCCAATGCTGCTGTCACATTTACAATCCCCACCACCATTACCATGATCAATACAAATACATTACAGCCTCCTTCCTACTACTACTACTACTACTACCTCTACCACCAGTCACATACTTCTATATAGACTGATTTGTTACTCATTTCCTTTGTTTTTCTTTGTTTCTGATCTATTTTTTCAATATTTTCTACTCTTTTCTTAACTTTTTTTCTTGATTGACTTATTTATTTAAATTTATTACGATGGTAGGAGTGGTGGGGGTGGGGGTGGGGGGTCGTGGTGGCAGTGGTGGTGGCAGTGGTGGTGGTGGTGGTGGCGGTGGCGGTGGCGGTGGTGGTGGTGGTGGTGGCGGTGGTGGTGGTGGTGGTGGTGGTGGCAGTGGTGGTGGTGGTGGTGGTGGTGGTGGCAGTGGTGGTGGTGGTGGCGGTGGTAGTGGAGACAGCTGTTGGGGTAACAAAAGCAGAAGGCAGAGAAAGATTGGATTAAAGAAAAAGTAAATCACTGTCTGGAATCTTTCTCAGATAATGATTGGAGTGGTTGATGGTGCTGGTAATGTTTGTGGTGGTGATGGTTGTGGCTGTGGCTGTGGTTGTAGTGGTGGTGATGGTGGTGGTGGTGGTGGTGGTGGTTGTATGTTAAGTTGTGTTGGTGATGTTGATAGTGGTATGAGGGGGTGAGTGGACAGCAGGTGGCATTGGGGGACATCTTTGCAACTTTCTGTTCTCACAATGCTTGAATCAGTTACGTTAGCTTTACTTAAAACTCTTTCAAATGGGTCTAATTAACAATGGTCTAATTAACAATAATAATGGTGGTGGGGAGGGAGGTGTTGTGGTGATTATAATAATGATAATAATGAAATTATTGTATACACTGCTCAGGTGCACCACAACTTGTCAAAAAAGTGCATATAAAGTACATGCAGTAATGTAGAAATGTCTGCAAAGACATTTCTTGATCCTTATCATCATCAATAATAATATTGATTTCAAGTTTTTGGCACAAGGTCAGCCATCACAGGGGAGGCATTTACTTGATTACATCAACCCCAGTGCGTAACTGGTTCTTATTTTATCAACCCTGAAAGGATGAAAGGCAAAGCCAGTCTCAGTGGATTTTGAACTCAAAACATTAAGACAGATGAAACACCACCAAGCATTTTGCCTGGTGTGATAACTATTCTGCCAGTTTGCCACCTTATTATCAATAATAAAATTAGTTGTTTTTTATTTAAGCCGAGGCCAGGACTTTTAATGAGAGTGTGGGAGGGGTGGGAAGCTAGTCAATGTCATAGACACCAATATTTGACTGGTACAGCTACTTTATTTTCCTCCCCACCTCACGCCCCCCCCCCCGCCAAGTATGACAGGCTAAGATGATGTCAATAGGATTTGAACTCAGAATATAGAGGAGTCAGAGAAAATACCACACTTTAATGATTTTACTAATCCATTAATTCCTGACTTATACTCAAAGTAAGACATTTGGCTGGTATTTTATTTTATCAATCTTTGAAGAATGAAAGGTAAACTTGACTTTAGCAAAATTTTAAATTAGAATATAAACAACCATTGTATAGGCGTAGGAGTGGCTGTGTGGTAAGTAGGTTGCTTACCAACCACATGGTTCCGTGTTCAGTTCCACTGCGTGGCACCATGGGCAAGTGTCTTCTACTATAGCCTCAGGCCGACCAAAGTCTTGTGAGTGGATTTGGTAGGCGAAAACTGAAAGAAGCCCATCGTATACATGTATATATATATATATATATATATATATATATGTATGTATGTATGTATGTATGTGTATGTGTATATGTTTGTGTATCTGTGTTTGTCCCCCACCCCAACATCGCTTGACAACCGATGCTGGTGAGTGCTTGATGGGAGGCAATGATTAAAAGGATGCTACACATAGAGAGAGAGAGAGAATAATAATCATATATATTTAATAACTGTCGGTTGGCTGGTTGGTTGGTTGGTTGGTTGGTTGATTTCTCCTGTCATATACAAAAAGGGAGGGAGAGAGTAAAAAGGAGATACAGAGAGAGTTAACATAAGAGGCTGTGAAATATAACATAACTTGCTGAAAAATATACATTTTTTAATGAAATTTTGCAGAAATAAGTTTTTGATAGAGTAGATAATGTTGATGAAAATTAGGAAAATAATACATACATTTATTCCAAATATGCAAATGAGAAATTTGTTTTATTAAATTTTATTTTAAGATAATAAATATTTTTTTTAATTAGTATTCATTTCTTTTTTTTTGGTATAAGTACCAAAAAATTTGACAAAAGTTAAATCATGATTATTGTATGTATGCTATATTCCCTAATATTTCCCACAGTGGTAGCAGTATAGTTCTAAAGTTATCCACCATATGATGAGTAATATTCTACTATATTATACCATTGATTACTGAATCTAGGAAACATATATTTTTATCAATGATTAATAAACAAAATATAAATTATGTGGTGGTTTTTTCCTGTTCTCAAAATGATATTTCTTAAACCATTATTTAGGCATTAAATGTGTTGACCAGTTCTGTTCATATGCTGAAGTATATGAAAATAAAATTAGATATTGGGGGGACAAACACAAACTCACAAACACACATATACAAAAACTAATAGAAATACAGAATCTATAAAAAAAAACATATCGCAGGCGCAGGAGTGGCTGTGTGGTAAGTAGCTTGCTTACCAACCACATGGTTCCGGGTTCAGTCCCACTGCGTGGCATCTTGGGCAAGTGTCTTCTACTATAGCCTCGGGCCAACCAAAGCCTTGTGAGTAGATTTGGTAGACGGAAACTGAAAGAAGCCCGTTGTATATATGCATATATATATGCATGTGTGTGTATATGTTTGTGTGTCTGTGATTGTCCCCCTAGCATTGCTTGACAACCGATGCTGGTGTGTTTACGTCCCCGGCACTTAGCGGTTCAGCAAAAGAGACCGATAGAATAAGTACTGGGCTTACAAAGAATAAGTCCTGGGGTCGATTTGCTCGTCTAAAGGTGGTGCTCCAGCATGGCCGCAGTCAAATGACTGAAACAAGTAGAAGAGTAAAAAAGAGAAAGAGTATATCAGCTCACCAGAAAAGGAAAGAGAAATACATGACAAATGTGTTCATAGATATATTAGCAACGTCCACTTACATAATTCTGATTAGATATTTGTGGTTATAATATTTGTTTGTAATCATGTAAAAGTGTCACTGTGTGATTATGGGATCATTTTGGATAATGGAGTTCTTGTTGGTCAGAAATGAGCTGAGTTGCAGCTTTAATGCAATAGAATGGAACTGGTTAAATGTCAATGTGCATTTATGTATGTTACATGTACGTGTATGTGAATGCATAAGGTTTGATGTTGTTGTTTTGTTTCGTGCCAGCTTTCAGTGAACAAGTATTTCGGCCTTCATTCTGTTTCGTCCTGGTTTTCTTCTTGTTTCAGGCCTAGAGTTATCTAGGACTACACCATTCAGTGTGTTGTTTTCTTTTTATGTATGATGCCTGAGTAAGAGAGGGAGATAGCAATGAACCAGTTTGTCTTTCTTTTAATTTTATTACTCTCTTTACTCTTTTACTTGTTTCAGTCATTTGACTGCGGCCATGCTGGAGCACTGCCTTTAGTCGAGCAAATCGACCCCAGGACTTATTCTTTGTAAGCCCAGTACTTATTCTATCGGTCTCTTTTGCCGAACCGCTAAGTGACGGGGACGTAAACACACCAGCATCGGTTGTCAAGCAATGCTAGGGGGACAAACACAGACACACAAACACACACACATATATATACATATATACGACAGGCTTCTTTCAGTTTCCGTCTACTAAATCCACTCACAAGGCATTGGTCGGCCTGGGGTTATAGCTGAAGACACTCGCCCAAGATGCCACGCAGTGGGACTGAACCCGGAACCATGTGGTTGGTTAGCAAGCTACTTACCACACAGCCACTCCTGCGCCTGAAATATTTACAATGATATTATGAAATGCTGAAATATTTATATAATAAATTCAGCTAAAATGATCTTTAAGAACAACATACTTAGCTTAAAGGCAGAAAAGCAGAAATTTTACTTATAGTTTGCATGTTTATACTTTATTTGTGTTCAATGCCTGTTTCATTACATCAGCAAATGTATCATTACATAATTGTGTTACATAATTAACTCAATTTAACTTAAGTCAAATTAATTTAAAAAGGGTTTTAGCAAAGCATCAGGAATGTTATGCTATGTTATTCGGAAAACCATTACATTTGAGATAGTTTCTGGGGAAAATTAAATTAAAAAAAATAATAATAA